>NC_044499.1:2843813-2846313 GCF_902362185.1 Chanos chanos
GGTTACATCAGCATCATCTGTCTCTCACACACACACACACACACACACACACATTCAATATGAAGCAGATGTTGACCCAGTCGCAACAGTCATGTGGGCTACCCCATCTCTATCCCTCTCTCTCTCTCTCTCTCTCTCTCTCTATCCCTCTCTCTCTCTCTCTCTCTATACCTCTCTCTCTCTCTCTCTCTATCCCTCTCTCTCTCTCTCTCTCTCTATCCCTCTCTCCCTCTCTCTCTCTCTCTCTCTCTCTCTCTCTCCCTCCCTCTGTCTGTCTCTCTTTCTCTCTCTCTTCCTCTGTCTGTCTGTCTGTCTCTCTCTCTCTCTCTCTCTCTCTCTCTTCCTCTGTCTGTCTCTCTTTCTTTCTCTACCTTTTTTCTTTCTCTCCCTCTCTCCCTATCCCTCTCTCTGTCTCTTTCTACCTTTCTTCCTCTCCCTTTCTCTCACTCTCTCTCTCTGTCTGTGTCTATTTCTGTCTCTATCTTCTTGTTCTCCCTCTCACTCTCTCTTTCCCTCTGTATGACTGTCTTTCACTCTCTCTCTCTCTCTCTCTCTCTCTCTCTCTCTTCCCCTCTGTGTGTCTGTCTCTCGCCCTCTCTCGCTCTCTCTGTCTCTGTGTGTGTCTTTCTCTGTCTGTCTCTCTCCAGGCTTGCGGCTTTTAAAAGTTCAGGTGATTAGTCAGATAGTGAAGTGCTAAAGTGTTCAGTAAAGTGCTAAGTAAATGAATCTTGTAATCAATATTCAGCCAATCTAATGATTCATTACGTTCTGGGAATGCACTGCAGCATTTCTGGGGAACTCCACAGAACGGAGCTGCACGCTAATCAGGGGGATAACAGTTAAACTGCCCTTTTTACATCTGCTGCAGTTGGAACCTGCTTGTGCTTAAGCAAACTCTCTGGCTATAAAAAGAAAACAGCCGCTGCCCAACTGTCCACTTTTGATTAAGAGTCCAGCTCAGAAACAAGAAGATTTGGCATTTGCATACACTTTCAAAAAACCATGTTTTTAATCTCTGTCAAGTATCCACAGTTTGAGGTCCATCGCGCCCTGTCACAAACGGTCTTTTTGAGCTTGTGTCGTTGAGTGAAAGAGAAATATCACATCTGTTAGCACATCTCTGAAAATCGTCAGCAAGACAAGCCTCCGTGTCAGAAGTGAAAGTGAAAAGCGTGTCGTCAGGACCTTTATCAGAATGTGGCCTCCATCCTGAGAGTCCAGAGCAGAGGCCCCAAGCAATGTCACCTGTGTCTGCTGCCTTACAAGACTCGCAGCGTGCAGTGACTCGCAGCGTGCAGTGATTCACAGTGTGCAGTGATTCACAGCGTGCAGTGATTAACAGTGTGCAGTGATTCACAGCGTGCAGTGATTCACAGGGTGCAGTGACTCACAGCGTGCAGTGACTCGCAGCGTGCAGTGATTCACAGTGTGCAGTGATTCACAGCATGCAGTGACTCACAGGGTGCAGTGACTCACAGCGTGCAGTGACTCGCAGCGTGCAGTGATTCACAGTGTGCAGTGACTCGCAGCGTGCAGTGATTCACAGGGTGCAGTGATTCACAGGGTGCAGTGACTCACAGCGTGCAGTGACTCGCAGCGTGCAGTGATTCAGTGTGCAGTGATTCACAGCGTGCAGTGATTCACAGGGTGCAGTGACTCACAGCGTGCAGTGACTCGCAGCATGCAGTGACTCGCAGCGTGCAGTGATCCAGTGTGCAGTGATTCACAGCGTGCAGTGACTCGCAGCGTGCAGTGATCCAGTGTGCAGTGATTCACAGCGTGCAGTGACTCACAGCGTGCAGTGATTCAGTGTGCAGTGATTCACAGCGTGCAGTGATTCACAGCGTGCAGTGACTCGCAGCGTGCAGTGATTCACAGTGTGCAGTGACTCGCAGCGTGCAGTGATTCACAGGGTGCAGTGATTCACAGGGTGCAGTGACTCACAGCGTGCACTGACTCGCAGCGTGCAGTGATTCACAGGGTGCAGTGATTCACAGGGTGCAGTGACTCGCAGCGTGCAGTGACTCGCAGCGTGCAGTGATTCAGTGTGCAGTGATTCACAGCGTGCAGTGATTCACAGGGTGCAGTGACTCACAGCGTGCAGTGACTCGCAGCATGCAGTGACTCGCAGCGTGCAGTGATCCAGTGTGCAGTGATTCACAGCGTGCAGTGACTCGCAGTGTGCTGTGACTCAGCACATGGTGTGACTCAGATTGCACTGGGACTCAGCATGTACTGTAATCGAGAGCACACTGTGATTCAGGGCATGATGTGAATCAGAGCATACAGGGACCCAGACGGTATTTTGACTCACAGACACATGTCAGGACTCTCAGGTTCTCATTTCATGAAGGTTTGTTGGAGTTTTAATGCCTGTAAAGGTCTGAGCACATCCACAATTCTGAATTACAGCGTATCACAAATTGGCAATCTTGAATACGCGCTTTTAGGCAAGAGTTTGATTTGAATTCCCAGAGCAGTGGATGGGCATTGCCCCAAC
>NC_044499.1:2853813-2863813 GCF_902362185.1 Chanos chanos
AGTACCTTCCAACTCCCTCTGAAACCTCTCTGTCTAACTATCTGTCTCTCTCTGTTTCTCTTTCTCTCTCTCTCTCTCCTTCTCTGTCTCTTTCTGTCTGTCTCTCTGTCTGTTGTCAGTGCTACAGTGACTCAGGGCTAAGCGTCAGTTGCGTCATTAGAGACAGTCGTGTAATTAGACCTTATTGTTCCAGAACTCGACTCTAATGATCATTCACACTGCCCCTGGCCATAAGTCTAATCTACCGACTTATTCATAACAATCCGAGAGCTTTTCTAATTAATTCAGTCAGTCTGATCCATGAAAAGAATATTTTCCTTGTTAAGTTACGAAACTAGAGGGAGTGGTTACGGTATTTGCGTATGAATGAAGCAGAGGCAACATCGAGCCTTGTGAAAGAAGCACTGTGAAAAGTCCAAATCAGTTCACTGAATCGACTTCCTCTCTTCTCCACGTTGAGTGAAGTTCATCACTCGCCTTTTTCATCTTCCACTAAAACTAGAACGCGTCGCCTGAAGTTACGCTTAAACTCCTACATTTAATATCTTTTCTTTTCTTTTCTTTCTCTCTCCCCTGCTTATTCCTCTTGGTCCCAAGCTGTGGCCAAAATGTGTCTGGGAGGTTTATGACTAATTAAAGGATTTTATATAAAACCAAAGAGCCATACTTCAGCTTCGGCACCCAAAAAAAAAAAAAAAAGAATCCTTCAGTCGAGGCTTTTGAGACTCCCTGGGACTGCACTGGGTTCATCTGTCACACTGGTAAAATGGGAATGGTTTTATGAAAATATGAGAGAGAGAGAGAGAGAGAGAGAGAGAGAGAGCGGTAGATTGTAGATTAAAGGAGAGATGGATCCATAGAAAAAGCAGTAGAGAGAGAGAGAGAGAGACAGAGTCAGATGGTGAGTGTTTATGTAACTGAGTCAGTCTCTCTCTCCCTCTCTGTTGGAGTAGAGAGCATAGGCAGCCGTATTATTGGCTGGTTACATAATATTTAGCGTCTCCGTGGTGACCAGAATCTCAATAAGATTTATTCTCTCTGACTTATCAGTTTTTAAGGACAAGACTTATCTTTGACCTCCAATACCTCCTTAAAAAAAATCTCTCTCTCTCTCTCTCTCTCTCTCTACCTTTCTGTCTATCTCTTTCGACAACAGGTCTGGCTATGGGATGTAAAACCTCATTCGCTTTTCTGGAGAGCCTTTGAAAAAGACAGTAGGGAAAAACAGTAGTATATGGATGAGCTGTAATGACATAAAGATATTCTCATAACACATCTCCTGAGGCCCTGTGTTTCTCCCAAATGCTTCATAAACCAATTAAGTTAAATTTCATTCCTTAATATGTACATTAATTATGAATATACATTTGTAAAGATGTGTAAGATTGTAATAAATAGTGATGACAAGCTGTCAGAGCCCTGAGGGACAGGATGATGATGAATCACATGCTGTCTTAAAGAATCTTCCAGACTTTTTTTCATGAAAGTTTATAGTGGTGTGTATATTCAGAATACATCAACGCATCACAGAATCAGAGGAACATGCATCGAGTTCTTTGCCAAAAGTTTGTTGTCAGTTTTCCATGGAGCAAATCAGTTTTCCCAATGTTCTGTCTCTTTTTTTTCCCCACTGTCACAGGAGCGGCACAGTCAGCTGATCCAGGGAAATTTGTTTACTCTTCCTCAATTTCTTTTTTTTTTTTCTCTCTTTCTTTTTCCTTTCTGATGGAGAGTCAGCCTTTCTTCTCCAGCGATGGATTTTGAGTCAGTCTGAGCGGGGAGGAAGTAGGGTTTCCATAGCAACAGGTTTCCATGGAAACTAGGCTAGGGCGCATGCCTCAGGGAACTATGACTCATCCTTCATTTTTTTTTTTTTTAAGAGATTTGGAAAAGCTTTACTGCAGGAGAGAGAGAGAGAGAGAGAGAGAGAGAGAGAGAGAGAGAGAAGTTTAGTCAGTGTGCTTTTGTTTTTGTTCTCCAAATGTGTGGTTGTTAATTATATATTCAGTATGTATCTCTGAAGAGATGAACACAGACTGTTGTGTTGATGAGGATATGTCCATGGGGCTCTCTATACACGATGATGTCATACACAATTACACCATCTCACTTCCCGTCCCGTTTAACACATCCACCAATGCCTCCAACATATCCCCCGAAAATCAAACCGACCCACAAACGTACTAATCAATGAGCTTCACAGAGAGTCAAGGAGCATTCCTGGATACGTTTCCGTTTGGGAGGGCATCAGAATTTAAGTGGACTACTTAGCATGAGTCATTTAAAGAGCAAAATACATATTACCAGGTCGTGAGCCCTCCAAAGCTTAATTACAAAATAGTAGTTTAATTTTCATTTTCAGGGTATTTTAACCTATATTCCAATGGTCCCCACTCTCATGTGAGTAGACTGATGCTGATCCACAGAGAGATACTAAAGTAAGAATACTAGATGTGCTCTATTCCGTTTGTCTCCAATGCTTCTTCCTTGGTTTTCTTCCGATGAAAAACTTTTTCTTTGGTAATTAATTCAACCGTTAACTACAAACTAATTCACAGAGAAAGAATTACTATCACAACATCTATACTGTCAGCTCAGGCCCACAAAAGAATTACCTTATGCTGCCATGCGACCGCAAAAACTTAAATTTATGACTGTTTCAGAATGACTAAACTAATGTTTTTACACATTAGGCTCAAGGTCAAGTTCTCTAAGTGTTAAGAATACGTCAAAGTCTTGGGTCTTTCTTCTGGTCCTCCTTAAAAAGCACTCGTTTAAAAGCATGTGTTTTCCAGGACAGAGGTGGGAGCTCTGGACAGCATGATAATGTGTGGAGAATTTGGAAGGATTTTGAGGGGCTTTTGGGAAGACGCCATCACTGAATAAATCCTCCCAGTCTGCTTTGATTTTTTCGTTAGCGGCCAGATTGTCAGCTCTGAATCTTAATTATGAAAAATAACAACCGGAGGGCATTTTTAATTACCCGGAGAGCGCTTACACGCCTCAGGAGCCAAGACGATGTGGGTGCCATACAACAGGGCAACAGGAGGACTCGCTGCCTTATATCCATCCCTTTTCCTCGATTATTTACGAATCCAACAAAGACAACGCACAGGAGTCCATATGCACGGGTCAGAGTCAGCGGAGTGCACTGTGCTCCAGCGTGCCCGAGACTCGTTTCCACGGAGATAACGTTGGTACAGTCCAGTCTGAGATCTCGTCGTTTGAGTCAGTATTCTGGCTGATTTGTTTCACTGGATGAAAAACAAACAAACAAACAAACAAACAAAAAAAAGAATTTAAAAAAAAAAAGAAGAACAAAATTGAACGAAACACTTTGTCAAGGAATGCACAAACTATTTCCACATGACATTTGAAACTGCCGGTTCTAAAGATGAAAGCGTTAGAAACATCCTTGTCATATGCTGTAGAGCGGTGATTCTCAACTCCAGTCCTGCACATCTTTAACTCAGGACTGACACACCTGATTCCACTGATCAATCGATCATCAAGCCCTTGATTAGCTCAGTTAACTTTGATAATGAAGAGTTAAAACAAAGATGTGCAGGACCGTGGGCCCCCAGAACTGGAGTTGAGAATCACCGCTGTAGAGCACAGTTTTAAACTAACCAATGATAAACAATACAGAATTGTCAGAATGATGAGGGAACTGCACTAGTAACCAGAGGGTTGCAGACCAAAGCTTAGTGTTCTTGAGTCGTGAGGTATCTGCAGAGATGTGTGACCTCTGACAAAGACAGTGATAACTGTACACAGCAAAACTCTCAGAGTTGATTTTCTGGTGTTAAGCAAAAGTGTTAAATATAGAGTGGAACTGACACTGTAAAAACATGATTTTACACTAAAGGAATCAATTGCAAAAGAGAGTTGGTGTCAGTGAGAAGTGTTGGAGATTCAACTCGTACTACAGAGTTGAACCCAGTGTAGCAAGCAGATAACACTCTCTGGTGTTAAGCAGAGTTCATTTTTAACTATGCATAGAGTTATTTTAACACTGCATTTGAGTCATATTATTAACACTTTAGGAAGTGTTAAATGAACACTGCAAAGATTGGGACAAAATAAACACACCCGCATAGTGTTAAAACGAACTCTCTCAGAGTAGATTTAACACTATAGAATTTGCTGTGTACAGCAAATGAACACTGAACAGAGGTGTAGAACATTGTTCAAAACAGTCAAACAACGGCAACCACAAAAGGCTGTCGGCCAACTGCCTCCGCTGTCTTTCTGAAAACGATGTTCACGTGCGAGAGAAAACTGTGGGAAGTGAACAGGGCTGAGGGAGAAAAAAAAAACAAAACAAAAAAAAAAAACCCAGTCCCACGGTGCTTTGCGAGAGGGAACCGCACTCTTCCCGGGCCTGCTGTAACACACTGAGTTTAGTGCCATGAGAGTCGCAGACCACGTGCCCTCTCTCGGACTCTGCCCAGCCTCCCCTCAGGCACGTCCACTGTAAAAATAGCGCCGGAATGTGGCGAATATTCAGGAGACGCTACAGCGCCGTAAAACACGGGACTGGCTTTATATCCGGGGGACAGGCGATCGTTTTACATCACAAAATAGATCGATTTTTGGACTACCTTACTGGAGAATGATCATTTTATGACTCCTAATAGGACCTGGCGCTGAGAAGAGTCTTTGTTTCCATTCCAGTTGCTAATACACGCGTTTTTCAGTCATCTCACAATCAATCAATTTAACCGACATGATTTTGTCCATTGCTGTTATCCATAGCAGCGGTCGCGGCATCTCATACTAAAACCTAATAATGAAACAGTGTAATATTTTCTTGCTACGGTGTTATCAGATGACTGCACTGCATCTCATTACAAACTGCGATATAGCGATGTTTTGACCGAGCATGTCATAACCTCTTTTTGTGTTGGAATGTCTGAGGATGGAAAACTGGACCAGAGGTTGGAGATGCACAGTTTAAGATCTCAAATGACATAATGTAATTAATACCAAGTCATGAATTCACCGTCTTATTGAGTTACTATAACGTTTTCAAAGATGTGCTACACAGGTTTAACTTTGCTTATGATGTTTTTCCGTTGTTCACCTCACAACGTTGGAAAAGTGTTTTTTTATTTTTTTTGTGCTAACACACAGCAGTTCCTTCTTTCAGGAAACATTTCTGCATGACGGTCACGGATCCATGGATCATGGTTTTGGTTTTTTTTTTTTTCCCTGTTCTGACAAAAGCATGTCCCTGTTATGTCATCCTTGGGCCCGGGTAGTTAAGTGCAGTGTTGCCATGGAGACATGCCGGAGGACTGTGGGGTCACTAGAAGACACTGTGCTAACTGATCTCCCAGTCGTAGCGGCTAACGGTTAGCGTCAGAGACGTAGCTTTAAATCGCCCTCCGAGCTAAAAGTCTTACTTTGGCAGAAAATCCCAACCCTAGTCAGCCGTGCGCGGTAACGCGGAATGACTTCGTGTCTTCGTGTACGTTTGTTTTTAGAAGCAAAGGACAAGGGAGGAGAAGTCATCTCATTTTCCCTGTGTCAGCAAAACAAACCTTCCATTGTTCCACCGAGTGATTGGAATATTATCTTTTTAAATTTTCTGCTCTGTGTCTCTGGAGAGATCATTCACACATCTCACACGCAGATCAACACAAAATTCTGGGCTCTGTCACCAATAGAATGCTGAAGCCTGCATATCTGTGTTCTCATATGAAATGTAAAAAAAAAAAAAGGGTATATATATATATATGTAGAGATGTAAAATCTAGGCATCCAGTGTTTAGATATTACAGTAATTCATTTCAATCAGGCGTTTTGTCGTGTGACATTTAATAAAGAGCTACAGAAATGATGTTTGTTCCAACATTTCACAAGAAGAAACTCCTAGATATATGTTGTACTAAAGACTAAACTAACAGCTAATGACCAGAGTGAGGAGCATAACTGTGATCTGCCTGATTTGTTTAATTAATTAAATGTGAAACGGGTCACAAAATCTCAGGTAAAACGATATTGTCAAGAATCATGTACCCCTGATGATGAGGTAAAAACTGTTTGTCTGTTCTAGCACACTGTTGAGTTTGTGCTAGAGTTTACCATCGAAGGCATGTCTGTTGCTAAGATACCAAAGCTACACAACCCTTAAAATAAAGTCCTATTAAATGTGCATATCCCTACTTACAACTCCTTTTGTAATGTTTATAGCTGTGGATATAACATGTAAGCCCACCCCACTGCTCTCTGTCTCTCTTCTCTCTCTCTGTCTCTCTCTCTCTCTCTCTCTGTCTCTCTGTCTTCCTTTATTTCTTTGTCTCCTCTCTCTCTTTCTCTTTCTCCCTCCCTCCCTCTCTCTTTTTCTGTCTCTTTCTCTCTCTCTCTCTCTGTGTGCTTTTGGGTCTTTCTCTGTTTCTCTCTCTTTTTCTCTCTTTCTCTCTCTCTCTCTGTCTTCCTTATTTCTTTGTCTTCTCTCTCTCTCTCTCTGGGCATGCTATGCCTGTTTATTTTCTTTACTCTGGCTCCATCACATGTGGTTGTTGGAGACGTGGTAATCCCAGGGCACTTGACTCCCATCTTCATGTCCAAGGACACGGTGACTGTGGAGGGGGATGGGGTGTGTGTGTGTGTGTGCGTTTGTGTGTGTGTGTGTGTGTGTGTGTGTGTGTGTGTGTGTGTGTGTGTGTGTGTGTCGGGGGGGGCGGGGGGGGGGGGATGGAGAGAGACGGATGGGTGGGGGGTGAGGGGTAACATGACTGGAGTGGGCCAGAGGGACGGAAAATACCTTCCGTAATTCATCACTGAGGAGGAGGGGAATCCCACAAACGTCTGCGAGAGGACAGGAGGCCAAAGGGACGGAAAAGGAGAGAGTGATTGCAGGCTAGTGACTGGTGAACGGTCGGAAATTCACACACTCTTCTGTCCAGGAATAGAAGGTTAACCTCGAGAGAGAGAGAGGGAGACAGAGGCCCATAATAGTAAATCAGTAGGGATTAGGGTAACTCGGAGGGCAGGGTTTAAACAGAGAGCAGTATTTTAATTGGTGGCCAACATGACGGAACTCCTGGGGAGTGAGAGAGGGCAAGAACAGAGGCTGACCATAATTAGGCTGGTGGGCCAGTCAGCTGGGAGCTATATTTACAAAGAACCCCAGTTCCCAGAACGGGTTTTCCAAACAGATGTCCCTTGGAGTGCCATCTCTCTCTCTCTCTCTCTCTCTCTCTCTCTCTCCCTCTCTCTCTCTCTCTGTGAGGTTGTCCATTGAAGTCATGAGGTAACCGTGAGCTTGTTGTTGAGTGTCATCTGTATCGTAGGTAACATGTAAACAGTTTCGGGGGCGCCGGCCGTATAGTTAAAGGACTTGTACTGGACTGGCCAGTATTTTCATATGATTTTTCCAGTCAGTCAGCAATCATTCTCCACTCATGTTCTCCCATCATTTCTTTGAAGCCAACATTTGCTCTGTGGAGTCAGAAGTCTTAGTGGAAACTCATTTTTTCCAATGTGCTTTTCATTGAGTGCAGACACTGTGAAGACACATTAACTTTTATCATGTAAAACATGCCCCTTCTGTTCATTACTGTTAAAGAGAATATCCTTTCATTCTTATGAGTTTTGGTGGAGTGTCTGGATTGCAGCGTGTGTGTGTACCACGTATTTGTATGTATTCGCATAATGTGACAAAATTGTCTTGTGGAGACCAAAATGCTGGTCCCTACTAGGAGAACGTTTTTCTGAGCTATATTGTTGTTACTGATAAAACAAAAACTGTCAATACATTTCTTTGGTTAGGGTTAAGGTTAGGGATAGGGATTAGGGACTCTTTAGTTACAGGATAATAGGAGTCAATGGGATGTCCCCACTAGGATATAAATAAAGGTGCTTGTGTGTGTGCATGTGTGTCTAGTGTGTGTATATTTGTGTGTGTGAGTCTATGTGTGTGTGTGTGTGTGTGTGTGTGTTTGTGTGCGTGTGTGTGTGTGTTTGTGTGTGTGTGTGTGTTTGTGTGTGCGTGTGTGTGTGTTTGTGTGAGTGTGTGTGTGTGTGTGTGTGTGTATGTGTGTGTGTGTGTGTGTGTGTGTGTGTGTGTGCGCGCTTGTGTGCATGTGCGTGTGCGTGTGTGTGTGTGTGTGTGTGTGTGTTTGTGTCTGTGAGTCTATGTGTGTGTGTGTGTGTGTTTGTGTGTGTGTGTGTGTGTGTGTGTGTGTGTATGTGTGTATAGTGAGAGCTTTGGCACCAACCAGCTCAATTAAATCTCTCCCTGTCCTCTCACCAGAAGACTGGCCGTATCCCAGGATGCTTATCCTGAGCCATATCCCAGGATGCTTAGCCTGAGGCGTTTCCGTTACCTGCTGGATGTACATACACTCTGAGGAGATCTCTCCTCTCTCCCTGCCCTACTGCCAGAGATGACTCACCTTAAAAAAGTCTTTTCTCTGCTGTTCATCTAGGACATCGCAGTAGAAATGACAGTCTGCTCGGACATTTTCTCTGGCTCTCATTTGAGCACAACCCATAGAAATTCTATTGTATTTATAAAAAACAAACAAACAAAGAACAGTAGCTAAACTAAAGGACACTTATCTTGACTGATCTTGACACTGAAGGACACTCGAGTTGAGTGTGATGAGACCTAACAAACGAGTCTGTCTACTCACTCACTCGTTCACTCACTCTTAAACTCACTTGCTCACTCCATACCGTGCCATATCTGTCAGTTTTTCCACGTTATTCTCTGTCAGTGGAAAGAATTTCCAGGATCGCCTTCCGACGGACTGCCACGACCGTTTTTTCCCGCGTATCTGTTCAGCTCTCTCCTCTCCGGGCGGCTTTCCTCCAGCGTGTTTATCCTCTGCGCCAGGGCCTTCGCTGATAGCCTGTCCTCAGCGTGAGCTGACGGACTGTCTCTCCGCGCGTCCGCGGCCGGGTGAGTGCCGTTGAGAGTGAGCAGGGGCTGTAAGAGTGAGTCATTTCCGACGAGTCCAGAGAGCAGCGTGGTTTTAGCAGAAGAGCTCTTGGCCAGGGCATGGGCAGAGTGTTCTTCATTAGGGCTGGAGCCGTATGGATAAGAGCAGGTTAAAACAAGTTCAGTCCTCATTAGCATGCCCAGCGGAGCGCAGGCGTTCTGACTTTCATTTGACTATTACGAATTAATATAGATTGCGTTTGATTTTACTGCCTCTCAGTCGATTAGACGCGTCTCCCGTGACACGGACCTTGTTCTCAAAACTCTGTGTGCAGTTTCCCTAATCCGTAAAAGCATTTCTCATGACACTTATACCACCTGTGCAAAAGAACCTGAAACACTGAAAACCGCACGCGTTCAAATGCACACGGTCGGTCCATCGCTACGACCACGTCCCCTAATGTATAGTGCCCTTAGATCACTGCATACACACACTCACACAATAAAATGCGAAGGATTTGCTGTGAATATGTGCAGTCAGGATCCGCAGTCAATACAAAAGATTTGCATATATGTGTAAAAACAAACAAACAACACTATTACAGTGTTCATATATCCCTGAAATTCCATTCAGTGACAAAATGAAACAAAGGCAACGCTGGTTACACCACTGAATGCCAAAGGATTCATTATCTATCGAAAAAGGCAGTTTTGCTAAAATTACATTAAATTTAAAAAAGCTAAAGTTACATTAAATTTATAGGTCAATGGCCTATGCTAAAGAATATGGAAACGACCACTATGACCAGTTTGACTATACGGTTTTGCTGTGCATCCAGTCTCTTCTCTATGTTAGGACACAACCCTGCATTACTATCACACCTGATGTCTTACCTGCCCAGGTCCTCAGTACTCCCAGCAAGCCTCAGTGGTGGTGTCCTCAGAACCAGCATCCATTTCCCCCTGTAAAGACCTCTGGATATGGGGAGACAAACCCCCCAGTTGGGTTGGGGAAGGGTGAAAAGACTGGTAGGAACGGCGCTGACACGCGCTGGTGGTCAGCGAACCGTGGTCTGACCAGACTGACGCGGAGACAAACTGACGTCG
>NC_044499.1:2871313-2906313 GCF_902362185.1 Chanos chanos
TGCCTTTTTTTTTTTCCTCAAACGGAGCAGAGGGGAGAGAAGTGCTGTTTTGAAAGCTCAGGTTCTGACACAAAGACTTTGTGACATGAGACACTGGTTTTTTTTTTGGGTTTTTTTTATGTTTCTGAGACGTTGAGAGTCGCTGGTGTCACACTCCGAAGGTTGCGCTGATCAAATGCAGCGTGCTGTAAATATCTTATGCCTCTGTCATGTACTCATAAATTCCTCATATATACTCAATGAATGTTTGATGCTGGTTGCACTTACTGTACAGAGAAGATGCCAGATTCTTCTGGAAGCGATTTAGCTGGAGAGAAAAATGACTTCATCTCCACGTATAGAACGTTTCATAGGGAGAAAAGATCAAGCGACGCGATATTGGCGCATAGTGTCATTTCGTTTATTGAAATAGTTTTGATAGTTTAATTCTTTTTTTTTTCTTGACCTGCAGCCTATATAATGAAAAACTGACTGTGTACAGTTTGAGTGTTGTAGTGTCATTTTGTAGTGGTTTCCTCTTGCTTGCCCAGTAGTTGAAGGTAATGTAATTTTTACAGACATTGCACGACTATGCATTAAATATTTGCTTTCTTTACACAACATGCTATTAAAAAAATTTATTTTTCTCAGTGGTAAAGAATGTAGCTATGCGACGTCCTTTGAGTTTGTGTTGGGAAAACTACGGGTGACCGCACCTGCTGGGATTTGCATATGCAGTTTTAAACAGCGTTGTTCTGTCGAGCTGGTTTTGTATTTTTTTAAATATTTTTCGTGGGGATGCAGACGCGGCATTTTACTCCGGCCCAAAGCACTGACTCACCGAACCACAGTAAGCAAAAGAGTTTTTGGTTCTTTGATAAATAGAGTCAGATACAATATACCTGGACAAGAGCAAAAATACGCAGCTTTGTACCTTCTACAGCTCCTTACATCCTGAGTCCTGACATCCTGAGTCCTTACATCCTGAGTCCTGACATCCTGAGTCCTGACATCCTGAGTCCTTACATACTGAGTCCTGACATACTGAGTCCTGACATCCTGAGTCCTTACATACTGAGTCCTTACATACTGAGTCCTTACATCCTGAGTCCTGACATCCTGAGTCCTGACATCCTGAGTCCTGACATCCTGAGTCCTTCCATACTGAGTCCTGACATCCTGAGTCCTGACATCCTGAGTCCTTCCATACTGAGTCCTGACATCCTGAGTCCTGACATACTGAGTCCTGACATCCTAAGTCCTGACATCCTGAGTCCTTACATACTGAGTCCTGACATCCTGAGTCCTGACATCCTGAGTCCTGACATCCTAAGTCCTGACATCCTGAGTCCTTACATCCTGAGTCCTTCCATACTGAGTCCTGACATACTGAGTCCTGACATCCTGAGTCCTTCCATACTGAGTCCTGACATCCTGAGTCCTGACATACTGAGTCCTGACATCCTGAGTCCTGACATCCTGAGTCCTGACATCCTGAGTCCTTCCATACTGAGTCCTGACATCCTGAGTCCTGACATACTGAGTCCTGACATCCTGAGTCCTTACATCCTGAGTCCTGACATCCTGAGTCCTGACATCCTGAGTCCTGACATCCTGAGTCCTTACATCCTGAGTCCTGACATCCTGAGTCCTGACATACTGAGTCCTGACATCCTGAGTCCTGACATCCTGAGTCCTGACATACTGTAGCAGGAGACAAAAGTTTATGTTCGTCAATGGCTCAGAAACTTCATTCTGTATTTAATCATTTTTATTCAGCTGTAGAGTGGGTACACATCAGTTTAGGTCTCAATCTTTCTTTCTTTCTTTCTTTCTTTCTTTCTTTCTTTCTTTCTTTCTTTCTTTCTTTATTTCTTTATTTCTTTCTGTATCTTTCTCTCTCTTTCTCTCTCTCTCTCTCTCTCACACACACACACGCACACACACAAACACACCTACACACACACACACACACACACACACACACACACACACACACACACACACACAAACATTAACATTCTTGTGGTGGGCTGCTTTACAGATGGAGGCTCTGAGTCGTGGGCTGATGGAGTGATGCTCCGTGGGAGAAGAGGGAAGAGAGATGTTTTTAAAAAGACAGAAGAAAAAGAAAAAGCAGGCTGTTTATTGTGACTGTGGAGGACTGCGGCTGCTATGCCTCGTTAAAAAAGCTTTTCTTCGTTAGCTTAGGACGCACGACCTGTCTTTTCACCTCTCTGACTCCTCACACGTTTTTCTCTCCCCACATGTCCTGCCACAGGCGACAGGGGGGGGCAGACACGCAAACCACGAGGGATGATTCTCTCTTCACGGTTTTCTCAGTGACTGAGTTTATTTGCCTCTGCGTGTGGTGTGTGTGTGTGTGTGTGTGTGTGTGTATTGGGGGAATATAGAGGGGGAGGCTGGGGCGTGAGAGAAAGTGGGGGAAAAAAGAAGAACATATGACCCAAATAAAAGACAAATTCTGCCTTGAGGCATTCTGTGCGTGTGTGTATGTGTGTGTGTGTGTGTGTGTGTGTGTGTGTGTGTACACTCTGCATGCCCTGAACCACATACAGAGATAGAAGCAAGCCTGTGTCTCTGTGATAGAGGTGTGTGTGTGTGTGTGTGTGTATGTCTCAGTATTGAACAGAAAACAGACACGCACGCACACGCACGCACGCACACACACACACACACACACACACACACACACACACACAAATCCCTTATCATCTCTTCTCTAGTGACAGGTGATTGACTGGATCTGCTCTGCTCCTCAGTAGGGGGCTTTGTGGCTTTCACACGGTTTAACACCCGTCGGCATGAGATAAATAAATCAAAGCGGGTGAAGATGGGGGGGTCGACCAGGGGAGAAAGTGAGGGAGATTTTGTGACAGTGTGTTCTGCACGTGTGGCTGTGTCTTTATGCAACCCGTTACAGTACGGGCATAAGAGCGGGAGAGCAGAACACGGCCCTGTGACGCGCCACACGCGTTTCTCCAGGACTGGGCCCAGTTCTGAACGGAACTGAGAATTCTTCAGCAATGCCACTTTGACTCATGAATTTGAACTGGATTTGAACTGAATCACTAAAACTGGATATAGAATTGGAATTTGAATTTGTTTTAAATGAAATAGAATTCCAATACAAATTAAATTTCCAATGCTTTCTCCAAATGAGATATGGACTGTACAAACATGTAACTTCACAAATATAGACATAATATTACAAGCACTACATATTTCTACACAGTACCATTGCAACCTTTGATTGACCTGGGCTATAAGGACACTGACCTCACAATGGAGGCCACCATGACAACAATGGAGGTCGCCACGGAAACGATGGGCGTCCCCATGACAACACATTTGGATATATCGCTGAAAAAAAAACAAAAAAAAACGAAGATGTCGCCATGCAAAGTTTTGACTGCGCTGGAAAGGCAGCAGACTGATTTGAGGAGAGAACAAATTTGAATATCTGGTCTATTCAAACGCACCTCTTTCTATCGTAACCTCTCAGCGTAACGACGGCAGCGGGTCGACTGCTGAGTGGTCTCTCCATGTCAAAACGCTACCCGGCGGGTGGACGGTAATGCACAAACCATAATCATAATATCTGTAAATATGAAATGTGAACGGTTAGCCTCAGCTTCCCACTCAGGCGCAGTAATGGCAGGGCCATTGACACCGTAAGAGCCCCGTAGAAAGGGAAATGACTTTCATTAGCGTGTCATTCGCTTGAAATCAGAGCGTTTTTCTGCGGAGGTGAAATGAAATTGTTGAAGGGGCAGGAGAGCCCAGACGAGTGAGTGATTTCTCTCTCTCTCTCTCTCTCTCTCTCTCTCTCACGCCGTCGGAGCGACAGATGATTCAGCGGAGCTGTGATGACATCATGTGTGAGGCAGACGATGAGGAAGGAAAAAAAAAAAACACAAAAAAAAACCAACAAAAAAAAAAACCCCAGTGAGATTTTACAGAAGAGAGTGAGAGCATGCATTCTCCTCAGCTGCACGCTGTCTCCACACACTCAGGGGCCACGGGAGACGCTCTGGGACACACCCGAAATTTCTGACCTACTAAAGCTTAGGAGTCCCAGAAAAACAAAACCTAAAAAGGAGTGCATAACACACTCATGGATGGGTGGATGGGTGGATGGATGGATGGATGGATGGATGAGTGTTTAGTTTCTTGAGTACAGACATTGCTGTACTGTTGTACTTATGTCAGACACTTTGGTCTTTTGGACTTTTTGAAAGATTCCTTGATGTGGTCGGGCTGAGGGATGAATGACAGCCAATAGCTGAAAAGAGAGGCTGAAGGATGTTTGGTGGAAACTGGTGAAAAAAGTTTCTCTCCAGTTGTTTTTACTCAATACTTTTACTCTCCCTCTCTCTCTCTCTCTCTCTCTCTCTCTGCGTGTGGTCTAAGTTGTTTCCCAAAGCGGTCATTTACTCTCAGTGATCCAATCAGCCAATAGGAGCAATTACCTCTCACCACACCCAATTAACCCCGACACAGCACACACACACTCAACCATGAGAAATCTTCACAGGCTGGAGGAACGGGGGGGGGGGGAACTTCATTTACTCAGAAAACAAACATGTTTGTGGTGTTGGCGTAATTGTTGATTCGTGCTCCGTCTGCACACAACTCAACTACCAGCGGGTGGGGCGTGATGGGCTGTCATTAGCGGGTTCAGCATTTTCTCCACAGAAAACAGAGAAAACGACACCGCGAGGTCCAGCCTTTCCTCTCGTACAGACCTGTGACCCAGGCACACGAACGCTGTCCGACCGTGTCCGTTCGCAGAGAATCGTCTTCAGCTGATAGGCCGGTTGAAAAAAAAAAAACAACCAATCAGTGATGCCAGGTTAAACTGACTGTCCGTATTTATCTTTGATGAACACTCCAGTTTTCTTCTTTTCTGGACGTTTTCCATTCGTTCTTTACTGGTATCAGGAGTGTGATCCAAACCATCTTAAGATGCGTTTTATCACATTCGGTATCTTCATCTTCACCAGAGCTGGAGTCTTTTTTTCTTTTTTTTTTTTTCACTGGGTCCGTCCGTAGATTGTTAATAACATTGAGGACGATGGTCCCTTTGCCCTCTGTCAGGCTCCGCCCCTCTACAAAAGTCCAGTGCCTCATTAATTATCCATCAGTTCTGCTGGTGAGGAACTGCTCTGGTCTGTCATTTCCAGTATGAAACCCCGGTGATGGCTCTTACAGTGACTACAGGACAACCAGTCAGTCTGTGGGATTTTTTTTCTCCCCCCTTTTCTGTCATGTAAATGTTGGTGAAGTGCTTCACCCCATTTTGACTCCTTTTGAAATGCTGCGCTGTTTGAGACAAACGACAGCTCTTACACCTCTTTACAGACGTTTCCCCCCTGGTTCTGCCGTCTCTCTCTCTCTCCCTCGCTCTCTCTCTCTCTCTCTCTCTCTCTCTCTCTCTCGCTCTCTCGCTCTCATCCTCACTCTATCACTCAGTTATCGCTCTCACACAGTTCTTTCTGTTGTCACCCTTGGGTGTGAATTATTCATTTCTCTCCTGCTATGGGTGCACTGATGAATCATGGGTAACAGCTGCACGTGACTCACGCCCTGGCAGGTTTGCTCTGCGCAGTCCCCGTTCACACACCGTCAAACCAAAAATGACAACACACCTCACACTCTCTGTTTCTGTCCCCTATCAGGACTCATAACACACACGCACACACATGTACACACACACATATACATATACACAGTCACGCGCATGCACACACACACACACACACACACACACATATACACAGTCACACACACATATGTGTACACACACACACACACACACACACACACACACACACACAAAAACACTCACTCACAGACACACACACACAGCTGCTCTTCTCACACTCTCACTGTGTGTGAGCTGTCTGGCCTTCATTCAGGGCTCAGGTTACTGTGTGACTCTCGCTCATACAACATGTATGCCACAAAAAATGTGTGTGTCACAGCGAGTGTGTGTGGGTCGCACGGAGAACGGGTGCTTCACACACATCACTGAGACACCCACACTCATTTTTTAAAGTCTTCATCCATTTCGCCGAATGTCTGACTTCACCCATGTTAAGGATATTGGGTCTGTCCATCAGTTTTTATAAGTTTTTATCGGTGAATATTTATGCGTTTATTGTCACCTCAGTCTGATCAGAACCTGCTGAAAATATTAGCCAAAGTTCTATTTGATATAAGATAGTAAATATTGATATTTGAAATTCATAAAGGTAATGGGAAATATGATGATAATGATGATGATGATGATGATGGTGATGGTGATGAAGATGATGCTGTGATGAAGATGACATGCAGATTTTATTTCTTTTTTTTTCCCTTAAGCCCCCTCTTTTCATCTGCAAGATATGAATTCCCGTACACTTAAGCAGAGTGCATCTATCTAATCACTTTTACTATGGCAACAACCTCTATTACTTTCCTGTGTTCTCACCAAGGGTTAGGAGCTCAGCTCAGAGGATGAGGGTTGGGCGTGGAGGAAGCACCGCCCATCACCTTTGCCCTCAGCAACAACTCAGCGGACTTCCTAACTGGCACTGACCTATAGGGTTGTCAGGTTATCAGCTTCACTGCAGCAGCCAATCGGATCACTGTTATGGTGGTCAGTGTTCTTACTCTCAGCACAAATACAGCAAACCATTCACAAAATACAACTTAATTTCGTATCTTGTGAGGTAAAATCACATGTTATGTCATGTGCTTGGCAAGAGATGTTCTTTCTCTGCACATACAACACACACACACACATATGCACATATATGTGTGTGTATATATATATATACATACGCTTTGTATGTGCAGAGAAAGAAGTCACTGTTCAATCTGCAGAGTATTTGAGTAAACAGAATAAATAGATTGAATAAATAGATGACAACATTAAACAAAGTTTGTTTTTTTTTATTTGATTTTGCACTCTGAGTCTCAGCAAAAATCTTTAAATGTGCCAACTATTTTTGCCTCGGTTGCTTTTCTCTGACTTGAATTTGAGACGCTGAAGGTTTTAAAAGTTTCCCAGAACGAACTGTCATTCTCTCTCTCTCTCTCTCTCTCCCTCTGGAGTCTGCTTCTTTTGGTGTCAGTATAAGACAGACACAGAGCCCATCCTGATGTCATTGTTTGGAGATCCCTGTCAATCAAACATGGTCCCAAACCCACCCATGCCAGCCTGCCCCTTTCCTCCTGCCTGGTCCGTCTTGTATTTGTAGGCAAAACATCAGATGAAACACATCTGCCATTTGAGCTTAAATATAGACGGGCTACTGTGTGTCAGAGGAAGGCTGGTCATTAATAAAGCAGAAATCATTCATTTTTAATTCTCCTCTGAAATGTAATTAACGTCTATTTTTAAAGACCTCAGAAAGGCAGTGGATTTCCTGGGGCCCCGTGTTCCTTTGTGCTGATTAACGATGCTTATCATTTTTTGAGAAGATCATGATCAGGCTGGGAGGATCGCTTCGCTGCCTGTTACAAAAGCCCGAGAAAATCACTCGTTTTTTTGAATGAATAGAAAAGAAATGGGTAATTATTTCTATAAATGGTGTGAAAGCCAAATCAAATTTTATTGCAGAGTCATTGGGGCAAGTTGAGAACGTGATGGAAGAAAAAAACGAAACAGAAGAAAACAAAACTAAAAAGTCAGCACAAGTTATTACCTGTCATTAAAGGCTATTAACCACACAGCGTTAGTTAGAAATAAGTCACTAAATTATCATTTTGAAGTGCTAATAATGATGAAAGCCAATTAAATTCCCATAAATGTAGTGATGTGTAATTAACTAGGGTTTAATGTCTTAAAATAGTATCCTGTGACCAAATTGTAGTAGTAGCTGACCAATCAGGATATGAACCTGACGTTCCTGTTCGCTGGAGGCAGCCCGCTGTCTGACGTTCGGGAGCGTATCAGGTGAACGGGAGGCTTCAGGTGTCTTCCGGGTTCTTCCCCTGATCTCGTTTCTCCGAGACGCAGCGATGAATAGTCTTGATGAACTTTGGCATCCTTCTCGGTAAATTCCAGAAATGTGATAGTTCAGTGTCAGATTTTGATGCCCCAGTCACGGCGCCCTCAGAATGAGGGTTGCCTTCTATTGTTTTCGTCGGCCGTTTGGGTCATTAGCACCGTTACTGGATTACTGGTTCAGTCGTCGTTATCGGCCATTGCAACTCATTCGGTTCACTCTTTTTCATGCGCGTTGACTGGAGCAGAGGATCTGTTTACGCCGTTATTTTACCGGTGCGATACCGGTTTGGTTCGTAAATAACGCTGATAAATGATTAACCAGAATTCCCGTCCATATCACGTTTCATTTTAATGCTTCAAAATGCTCTTTAATATTTGAAATGCCAACAGCTGTTCAACTACTGAGAGGAAATCCGTAGTTTGTCACGCAAGTTACTTTCTATGGTACATGAACATAAATAAATCCTGCCACAGGAGAGGATCTAGATGTTGATGCCAGTCTTCAGACAAACAAATATGTCATGTGGTCAGTCTTTTCTTTTTTTATTTTGAATCAGACGTAATTTTCTTTAACGCAGAGCTGGCTGGATGCATAGATTACCTCAGCCCCATCACTGGCTGCTGTGGATTCTGGGTTTGCGTGAGCGGGGCTGTCTTGTATTGTGTTTGTTTGGGTTTTTCAGTCACAGACTGTTAAAACGCTGACTTCTGTATGCTTATCGATTCACTTTCACAATTTATCCACTGCGTCTCAAACACAGTTAGGGTTTAATTGGTTTTTGCACCGGTGATGTCTCATTGGTTCGAGCTTTCTGGTCACTGGGCTTCCTCTGCAACCAGTTTGTTTGCTACAGTTTGGCTTTGTTAAGGGGTGGGGGGGGGGGGGGTGGTTAAAGGCAGGGCATAGAGATTATGCAATCCCCCTGGAGCCAGCGTGCTGGATATCGACAGCAGATGCATTAACCTCAACACGGAGCCCATCTGCACAGCTGATCTGGAGTCAGGGAAGTGTTCCCAGGGTAAAGTTAAAAACAGGGGGATGTTTACGGTGGGGAGGAGAGTGACGTGCTGAAAGCAGGAACTGCAAAACAAAATGAAGTCTAGAGCAACAGAAATACGCACTTCACTACTGAGGTCATTTCTCTGAAAGTGAAGGGGAATCTAAGAATCTAAACCACGACCACACACACACAGGCACACAGGCGCGCGCACACGCACACACACACATACGCCCGCACACACACACACACATACACACACACGCACAGACACACACACACACATACACACACACACAGACACACACGCGCGCGCACACACACACACAGACACACCCACACATGCATGCACACACACAGACACACAGATGCACACACACAAACATACACACACAGACACACACACACGCACACACACAGACACACACACGCACACACACAGACACACACACACACACAGGCACACACACACACACAGGCACACACACACACATGCAGGGAGTGAAGACCCTTTAGCATGTTTTATTACTGAGTTATATGTAACAGGGAGAGTGCGTTACGTAACTGCTGAGAGAGGCAGGGAGGGCAGGCGGGAGGCAGCGGGGGGGGAGAGAGGAGAAGATCAATGCTGTTTTTTGTGATGTGGCTCCTGTTTTGGTGTCATACTGTGTCTGGTTAAGTGTGGGGCTGACAGATGCTAACTTTCAACCCTCGCACTGACTGCCTTTTATACCCCAATGCCCAGGGGGGCCCTGACTAAACGCTGCCGAGCATACCTAATGCATCTGTCTCTTTTCCAACTCTCTCTCTCTCTCTCTCTCTCTCTGTCTCTGATTTTCAGTTTTTTAATGAAACGAGGTGACCTCAGCTGTTTTTTTCCTTTTTCCTTTTTTTTTTGTTTTTGTTAATATCTTTGTCTACGTTTTCTGTTGCATGCTTTGTGTACTGTGTTGTGAGATTCTGTGCAGCAGTGTTTCAGGCATGACACTGGAATCTGTTCTCCCACTACATCTCTGTCTCACTCTCTCTCTCTTTCCCTCTCTCTCTCTCTCTCCCTCTCTCTGTTTTTGTTTCTCACGGTGAATGGTTCTGGTGGCTTTTTGTGGTGGAGGATACATTTTTCCTGGCATGGGTTCAGTCCCTTCAGTCCCGTAGAGGACAATAATAAGGCCAGTAAATGCAAAGCCTTCCTCCTACTCTCCCTCTGAGGACACGGTTCTCTAATGACGGGTGTGGTCTCCTCCACAATGACAAGACCCCCCTTCTGCAGAGCATGACAGGTGTGATTAGCATGAAAATGACACAAACCATATGACAAGCCCGTCACAGTCTACAGATCTGAACGCAGGTGAACATGATGCGCAAAACAGCATTCTCTGATACCATCGTCACAGTATCGTATCGCCGACGAGCAGTATCGCATCCCCCCAGAGGAGTTCTAGTCGCTGTTAGAGTCTCTGCCAAAGCGTGTCAAGGCTGTTCCAGCAGCTCACAGGGAAACAAAGTCCTCTCGAAACACTTTCACCGTAGTGTTTCCTTTGTTTTGGAAACAACTTGTACCTTTCTGCAGCTGTTAAAAGCATTTTATGATTTGATGTGACTGCTTGATCAGTGAGTGATGTGTAATGCACCGCAAGGCCTCCACTCACAAGCACAAGAGCGTTTTTTTGCTCATCGTTTAAATGCCGTGTTTGACTGTGTTTCAGACTGGTTCGCTGTCACAGTATGTCTCTGAACAGACTCATCAGTCCCCTTCGGTCTGCGTTTGCACCCTTTTTCATTAACTCTCATCTGGGCTTTCCTGCTAATTCAGCCATTTGAATCCAGAGGCAGAGCGTGTGTTTTGTCTGTAGGATATTTTAGAATTGACCTGTTTTGTGCTATTGCTCTAAAACCTACTGCTCCAAAGCCATTACAGAGTTTTTCCTTTGTGTGAAGCTAGCAATCTTTCTCACCAGTTTTGTGCTTTGACTTTCTTTCTTTCTGTCTTTCTTATTTATTGATTTGTTTGTATGTGTCAGCAACACTCCTGGAGTACATTTGCATTTATTTATGTTTGGTTTAACAGGTAATTCACTTCTGAAAGTGTTGTTGAGAGGGAACTATATGTCGAAACACAAATCTGGTACGTTATTAAACCGCTGTCAGGGTGTCCGTTGGTATAAATGTTTTCAGGAGTTTTAAGAGACCATTGTAAGACTTGTGGTAGTCACACTTACTCCATTTTAGATAAGCAGTAAACATAAACAATGGATCCTGTTCTTGTGAGGCCCTCGTGGACACGAGCCTCACATTCCAAAATGACTGTCTGCTCTACAAGCAGGGAACCACACATCATCATTTACAGTTATCACAAATTGAAAAAAACAAAACAAAACAAAAAAAACAAATATCTTGGGATTTTCAAAGGACACACTCTAATCTGGCTTAGATTAGTCGTAGATTTTCAGCGAGGCACGCATCGACGTGAGCCGTCTGGTCCCAGTTTGGGGGTTTTGTCTGCTGTGCTGATATCCCGTCAGTCATCCAGAGCGTGGCTGTCAGTCTGAGGGAGTGCAGAAGGGCTCTCCCTCTGGGGTCTTTCATGATAATAGCCACACAAGTGCTACAGGAGAAACAGACACCAGCCACGTATTAATAGCCTTTCAGATAAAGCGGCTAAGAGCACTTGACAAACAGACTGAGAGGTTGAATGACTGCTATAGCCGGAGACCGGGCCTTTTTTTTTTTTTTCCCTTTCTCTCTCTTTCTCTGCCGAGCGATAAGTCAAAGCTGCGTTGTGTCCCTCAGGAGTGTAATGAGAGCGGTGCTATCGCTGTGTTAATGATGTTTGCTCCGCTGTTTGGTGTCGAATCCAGAGCTGACGTCAAAAAGATTCAGGTCAGGCTGATGGGAGTTCAAAATGGCCCCTCAAGACGAACGCTGGTCCTCATGTGATCGGTGTGTTTTGGGTGATTCCGAGGAAAGTTCACTGGTGTTAAGATCAGTTTCGTTTTGGTTTCTGTCATCGGAGCCTGATCCTGAGACAGCGCTGTTGATGGAAATCTGATGCATTTCATCAGCCGTGACAGCTGAGTTTCCAGATTCCAGCCCACAGCAGTTCACTTAGCTGGGAACACTGGGACATGGCCTGGTTTGGCCAGTTCAAATCTGGAATTCATACATGCAGTTATGAGGATGTTAAAGATAGCGTCTTGACAGTCTGTTCTCGTGACCAGTGGAAAACATGTAATCTGCAAAGCAGAGTTGTTTGTAGTGTAACTCAACTGATTCAAAATCTGCATAATCAACATCTATGCTCAGGATGATGCTTTGTGGTGGGGTCTGTCGCTTAGTTACGTGATGTGGGCGAAAACAGACACGGAGACTCAATAACTCTTAAATTCACTCTTGTTTAATAGAAGCAACATAACATAAGTGTTGTCACTGTGTCTGTATGTGTGTACAGTACCTGCCAGCTCTTGCACAGGTATCGAGATTCCAATCGAATGACTCAGCCCTAGATGGTGATGGCATGTTATCACCACACCCCCACTTTTCTAAAACATAAGGTATGTGTATGGTGTTGCCAACATTGGCCTCCTCTCAATATGTTCCTACCCACTGCGTTCGTCATCGGTTGGACGGGGTGAAGGTGTTGTCTCGTGTGAACGCTTTCGGTCGGAATACACCGCAATAACTGATACCTTCTCTTCACCTCTGCACTCGTGATCAGTTCAGTCCTTCGGTCATTCGTGGCATGAACCAACCGCACGACGAGGTCGTGACCTGCGGCTTCACTGCGAAAGCACTAGGGGCCAAATGGGCCCCCGACCATCGGCCAAGGTCCGTTAGACCAAGTGCTCTCTCATCCATGCGTTTAGGACGATGTTTAAGACAGAACAGTTAGTGCGCATGGTTTTACATGAAAAGAACACTGCATAGAGTTCTCATCCTCTTACGATAATCCTATAAAAGCCATTGAGGCTGTGGAGAGCTTTAGGTAGAGGCATTCTGCAATGAATGAAGCAAATCTAAAAGCCATTTATTGTCAGATGGTTATCTGACTGTGACAGCTGTTTGCCCCGAGCCACTGTGGATGAATGAGCACAGAGAGGATCCATGTCTTCATGTTCTCCCACCATTTATTAGTTCACCAAGTACAGTGAAAATGGCATTATAATATACAATGAATCATTCTTAGAATGTCATGACATTTTTGTTGCTTTTTTTTTCTTTCTTTTTTTTTTCTTCATAAAACGATGTTCCATTATTGAAAATATTAAGGTATCATGCACAACAAACCGTAATCAGATTCTTTTAAAAGAATGGTACAAAATAAACAACAAACAAAACAAAACAAAAAAGTTACTGTTATGTTGAAAATCTGTCAAATAACAATGTGTTATTTGGGGATACTCGTAAACAGTGCAATAGACTCTAAAATCGTCATTTTCTCTAACAGATTCATCAACGAAGCTCAGGTCACAGTATACGATTTTTCAATAACAGTTGAACAATGATGTGTGTGCAAAAAACCCGAAACACATTCAGTAAGTCTTTTTTTTTTTTTTAAAAAAAAACGTCCCACGTCATTATCAGAATGAGACCAAAATTCAAGCGATCTTCCGTTCCTCTCAATCCTCATTCTCCTTCCGAAGGTACAAACATTGTTTTTGTTGATGAACCGTAAGACGATATACTAGCATATCATTTTAAATAACAAATATTTAGATATAAAAATACAAATATGATTTTTGTTAAAAAGAAGCGCGTGCCAGGGCAACAACTGTGGCGCCACCTTTCTTGGCACCGGAGCAAGAGTTCATGCAAAGAGATGAAAAAAGAGAGAGAGAGAGAAACTCAAAATGAAGAACACAAAAATCATGAGTTTTTTAAAACAAGACAGGAAATCGAAATGACTTGAAAATATTCAAAATGTGTCATCGTTAGATTTGTATAATATAATTGTCTATATGTATCTCAGTTTATATATTCAGGTTTGGGAAGGGTAGCGGGGGGGGGGGGGGGGGGGGCATCTGCTGTCATTTTTCATGTGGTGTAACCATTGCCCCAGGCGGCAACTTCGGTGGTCTCCAACCGACGCAAAAAAATAAAAAACGGAAGAAAGGAAGAAAAACAGGGAGCTCGACGATTGGACCGGATTAAAATGCAGTCGTTTCAATTCTAGCGGAAATGATGGACAAAACGGTAAAAGAAGAAGAAGAAGAAGAAACTATTAACATTGCACCATCTTTGGAAAAACCGCTGTACACGTAGACGGGGTCTTGTAAATTCTGGGGGCTTCGTTGTCTTGGTCTGTGGTTCTTAAAAAATAATAATAAAGATTGAAAAGAAAAAAAAACAAACTAAGAAAAGGCTCTAGCAGCAGTCGGATCGGAATGCACTCTCTAGGTTTGAGCAGTGCTGAACAGACAGCTCCTCTGAATGTGTGTTGTCTCAATTGTATTGACAATGCGTGGAGCGAGTAGGCTACAAGATAAAGGTCTTTTTTTTTTTTTTTTTTTAGCTTAGATACTGTACAACTATAGTAACAAAGCTTGAAATGTGTGCTTCAGCTTCCGGTTGGTTGAACATTGTTGCTTACAGCGCTTTTTTTTTACTTGGAAGAAGATGGTCGTGAAATAATGACTAGTTCACCCATCTCTTTATACATCGGCAGAGGGTAAAAGACGGAAACTGCGCAAACCACCCATTTCCAACACCCCTCCCCCATCTCCCTCTCTCTCTCTCCCTCTCTCTTTCTGTCTTTCTGTGCAGCAATAAGTTTAAATCGGGTTTTGTTTGGAGAATTGCCAGCAACCCCAAAATAAATCTCGTTCTTTCCATCTCTTCTGTCTTCTCTTCCATCGTGTTCAGTTTCCCCTCTGCCGCCTTGGTCTTTGCCTTGTAACCTCACCTCTGTACAATCCTCCAACATGCACAGCCGACAAGTGCTTCAAATCGGTGATAATAAATTAAAAGTCCGCAAGGCATCGTTCGTCGTTTAAACACCAGGTGACGATTTGTCTGTCATCCCTTTCAGAACCTCGTCTATTCGGTCGTCTTCGATTACCACTGTGGAGAAACAAAAGAAGTCCTTAATAATTTCGAACGCAAGATAGTTGATCTGTATTCATAGTCTCTCCGAGAGAGAGAGAGAGAGAGAGAGAGAGAGAGAGAGTTAGTTTCGAATCAACACTGCAAATAACAACTGCGCAATGGTCCGCACGAATCCTACCTTACCAAATGTGTTTCATTATGAATTTTTGGTTCAAAGTATAACATCTCGTTGATTTCCCTAAGTGTGTACGCTGTTGGCTGTACAGTCCACCTTAGTGGTAGACTTTCTTAAATAGGCTCTATAGCACTTGACAGGTATTGTTAGACATGGGATCGTTTACATCGTTTAAAGCTTACTTCGCGCCTCCAGGCTCATCCAGTACATGCAGAGTCTCATTACAATGAATGTATTAAGCTGTCACTGAGACGTTTCCTTTTTGTAATCTTGCAAACGTCAAAGACTTCCCCTGTACTCTTTTCCCGGAGTCAGCCAAGGTAGGCTACTTATCTTTCTCCCGTAACGCTTACCTAACCAATCTGAGCAATAATAACCCACGTGCACGTACATTTATCGACACAGAACTTGAACCCCAAATATACATTAAGGTGCTCCGGTCTTTTTTTTTTTTACCTCTTTTAGCTCGACCGATCTGTCCGAGTTTGGGGGGTCTTTTCGCTTGTGACGCCCCGAAGAACGAGTTGGTATCCTGGAGCCCGCAGCTAAAGGACATTTGACTGACGTCGTTGTCCGTCCCGTAGCCGTTCATTTTCCCCTCGCTGTATGGCAGGACCTCAGACATTATGGCACGAGGAAAAGGCTGTCTCTCACGAACAGGGACCAAAAACCAATGATGATGTCGTTAACGATGATGAATATTGCACCGGTCCGAGAGAAAACTAATTGCACTTTGTTTCTTCTCGCACTCCTCCGAATATCCCTTTTTGAATAACGCTCGAGAGACTCCTAGCGCAACCAGCTTCCGAAAGAGGTTCAGAACTCAAGTGCGGTAAGTCTTGACGAGCGTGCTGTTCTGTTATGAAGGGAGAAGTAGAAGGAGAAGGAGGAGGAGCGATGCGCGCGCCTGGGCTGCTCGGTGAAGACTGTTAAGGGTGCCGGGAGATCCCAGGAACATAAAGGAAACCCAGGCGGAACAGTGAAGTCATCCATCCGGGCTTGTGGGTGCGCGCGCGTGTGTGTGTTTGTGTGTGTAAAGACTACAAGAGGGGCAAGGGTGACATCAACCGGAGAAAGTTAAAAGTACAGGGGAACGGTACGTACTGTAAAAAAAAAGTGCGACAGCCAGAGGAGTGAGTAGACTGTACAGTCGCTCCATCACCAACGACGTTTGACTAAATACAGTTGTCACTCGTCCATTTATCACTTAGATGTGCTGATTATTCACAGTTATCGTAGTGTGCTGAAAAGTGAATCCACTTGAGTGAGAAGTGGCGAGCAGGCAAAACCTGGGCCGTTATATTTGCTTTGTCTATGGTGACTTATAATTCAAAAGGATTGTAACAATAACATTTCTATAAGTAGGCATTCTTTTTTATTTTTCCTGAAAATGGCCCTGAACTAGACTGCTTTGCGATTTATTGGTTTCTAGGGGGAATTCCTGTTGCTAGTAGCCTATGACGGGAATCGTTGCGGTGTGAGCCTCGAGACAGCACAGTCGTCATCACTGTACGTCAGCTGCATTTGAATAAAACGCTGATCTCTTGAATAGACTTATCAGAAGCCCTTAGTCATTGCAGAATACATATTTACCTTGTCTGTTTGCCATCCGTTGTCTTATATTGTTTTAAAGGGATTGTGTTCTAAACAGATATGAAAGATGATGTAGTCGATGGCTTGATCGTGTTGTTAAATTAGTCACTTATTGACAAAGTACGGAAAAATGAATATGTTTCAGCACCAAGGCCAGCGTCTTTCGTGGCTCTATGTGTCCCGTCCAAGCACAGCAACGTACATTCAACAAGATCACAAAACATTTTTCTCACATTTTCATAGAATGAAGCTTGTAAACAGTCCGTACTCTTAACTTATTGAAATGCAAAACGACATTTATGTAAAGCGGGTGTTACACAGTATAACAGAGCCAAAGCGATTTTGGAAATATTGAGGGCTGTAATACTGTGAGCACATACCAACACTAAGCGGTTGGCATAGCAACATCTCCCAAATGACTGCGAGTCTCAAATCTAATTTTCACATTTCAGATAGTCCTCTTTCGCGTCTTAACCGTCTCACTGCTGTCATACAGCGATTTCAACACCACTTCACTGTCCCCCAAACTCTATTAACATTCTGGTAAATACGCACACTGACTCTCTCTCTCTCTCTCTCTCTCTCTCTCTCTCACACACACACACACACAGTGACGCAACTAAGATTATTATCCCTATAGCCTAGCTTTACCCTGATTTTTCCTCTGGTGACTGATGGAAAAACGATTTCATCCTTAAGGGAAAACGAAACACGTCTCGAGCAGCTTGATAATATGCCAGACTTTAGCTCCTCTAAATCTAGTCGCTGCCTATGGGGAGAAATAGCCCTGTTGTGTGCCAAGCTGTTTTTTGTGATTGTATTATCTCAATACTATTCCCCAGTTCCAACCCAAAACAGCTAAACCTGGCCACTGCAATGCAGTTTTAATATCCAGTTTATTTTTCAAAAGCACAGCTTGCTTTGTTCACTTGAACAGACTGTTGTATGCCAATATGTGTTTGTAATTATGCATATTTGTATACTTTCATGTTTGTCTAAAAATGGGTTTTTGTGAAGGAGTGTTTGAGTAAATGAATGTTTCTGAAAATAAGTACCTGTATAAAAATTATTTGAATGTAAATAAAGTGCCTGATGTTCACGGCTCCTCACCCCACAGGTCATGGGTCAGGTCGGGATTGGGCTCAGGGCAGAGGGCACGAGGGTCATGCTGTGTATGGTCACCTGTCAGGATGCAGAGTTCTAAACTGGGGGAAAACTTTGGCTTGTGATGTCTTGACCTTGGGGGGGGGGCGCTTATGTGATCCTCATGTGACTGAACACATACACAGTCAGCAAGGCTTTGAGTCTCTTTGCTGAAAAATGTCTGCAAGAGCCCTGGTAAAATATGTAGGAGTGAGATTATTTTTTATGATTTTTATATCATTATTATGACATTTAAATGTTCGTAGTGAAGCAGTCAGAAGATTTGACAAGCTGCTACGTGTTTTCATGGATAAAATCTCATACCAGTTTCCATTGGAGACAAAGTGTAGTGTGTACTGAACCTCAACTTAAAATCACCCCTTTCTCTTTCTCTGTCTTCCCCTGCCCTCATACCCTCTACCTTCTCTGTCTCTCTGTCTCTCTCTCTCTCTCTCTCTCTCACTCTCTCTTTCTCTCTCTCTCTCTCTCTCTCTGACAGGTGGCTCTGAGCCTGTGTCTTGAGAAGGAATCTGTTTTAACGATTGCCAGACCTTTTGTGAAGGACATGTGACCAGAAAACTTTTCTGGGCCTGGCTATATGGTACGTGCATGCATGTCTGTATGTGTGTGTGCGCGCGCGCGCGTGTGAGTGTGTGTGTGTGTGTGCCTTGTGCCTTCAGTTTTCAAAAGCAGATTCAGTGCTGAGTCATAGAGTTGTTCTAACAGTGCTGATTCACCCTCTCTCTCTCTCTCTCTCTCTCTCTCTCTCTCTCTCTCTCGTGGCAGAGTGGAAAAACACCAAACTGAATTGAACAGTGAGCATGTGGCTTTTGCAGAGGGTCTGTGTCTGCATGGTTTTTGTTGTTGTTTTAAATGGAAAAGCTAATGAATAAATAGATGGATGAATGTGAGTAAGAGGGAGGGGATGCACATCTCCATATAGCAGATTTTTACACATCTGTTCCTGTTGTGTAGTGATCTGCTGGCTCTCACTTTTGAGTGAGGATTCAGTAACTATGAATGCGGAGTAATAATTCAGTAGTTTTGACATGATTCAGTTGTATTCACTATAGGGTACTAATTCATTAGCTTTGTAGAGCAAGAATTCAGTGGTTTTGACTGTAGAGTAAGGATTCTGTAGCTTCGTTGGCTGTAATAATTGGTTGTAATAATTATAAGAATAATTGCTCATGAACTCCCTTTGCTCTCTCAGGCAAAGTAAGAGTCTGACCTTCGGCATGTGACCTATGGACGGGGAGAAAACAGAGATTCATCTCAGATAATGAGTATTAACTTCACTGCCCTTCAAACACACCCTGCAGCCCCTGCAGAAAACCCCAACCTACCACACCCTGCAGTCTATACAGAAAACTCCGCCCCCACCACACCCTGCAGCCCCTGCAGAAAACCCCGCCCCCACCACACCCTGCAGTCTATACAAAAAACTCCGCCCCCACCACACCCTGCAGCCCCTGCAGAAAACTCCACCCCAACCACACCCTGCAGTCTATACAGAAAACTCCGCCCCCACCACACCCTGCAGTCTATACAGAAAACTCCGCCCCCACCACACCCTGTAGTCTATACAGAAAACTCCGCCCCAACCACACCCTGCAGCCCCTGCAGAAAACTCCACCCCAACCACACCCTGCAGTCTATACAGAAAGCTCCGCCCCAACCACACCCTGTAGTCTATACAGAAAACTCCGTCCCAACCACACCCTGCAGTCTATACAGAAAACTCCGCCCCAACCACACCCTGCAGCCCCTGCAGAAAACTCCACCCCAACCACACCCTGTAGTCTATACAGAAAACTCCACCCCAACCACACCCTGTAGTCTATACAGAAAACTCTGCCCCAACCACACCCTGCAGCCCCTGCAGAAAACTCCGCCCCCACCACACCCTGCAGTCTATACAGAAAACTCCGCCCCAACAACACCCTGTAGTCTATACAGAAAACTCCGCCCCAACCACACCCTGCAGTCTATACAGAAAACTCCGCCCCCACCACACCCTGTAGTCTATACAGAAAACTCCGCCCCCACCACACCCTGTAGTCTATACAGAAAACTCCGCCCCCACCACACCCTGCAGTCTATACAGAAAACTCCACCCCATCCACACCCTGTAGTCTACACAGAAATCACTGTCTGGAAATCTTTGCCTTGCCCTTGGAAGATTTGGCCACACAGAACTATTCTAGTGATTTCTGTGTGTGTGTGTGTGTGTGTGTGTGTGTCTTCAAGTAAAGCAATGGAAGTACAAGTCGAGACATGTTTGGTTTATAAGTCTAAGGCCTTCGTGTTGTAGAACGGATGGGTTATGGGATACTTTAGTGTCTGTGAAACACCCACACATTCAATATCAATCACTTCATCTCCTGTGAATGCAATAGCAATCTGTAATACTGGTACATGTTTTCTGAGGTCTGCTTGACCTGTTTTCAGGGCTTTTGCCTGTCATGCAGGGTCTTAACTACAGCTGTCCATAGAAAAGAGTAAGAAACTGTTTTCATCAGCTCAGTTTGACTGGATACACGATCAGCTCTCTCCCACAGTCACGCCCACTGCCGAGTTCCTGAGAAATGCTGTGGAAAGCATAACACAAACCCCTGTGAATATAGTTCAGCTCATCTTTCACAGCCTGGGGAACCTGTTTATCAAACCGCAGTCACCTTCAGGACCCCTGCCGTTCATTTTCCCATGGGAGATGGTGTAACTAATTATCCACGCTCTTTCAAGCACTGTGTGTGTGAGTGTGTGTGTCTGTGTGTGTGTGAGTGTGTGTGAGTGTGTGCGTGTGTGTGAGTGTGTGTGTGTGTGTGAGTGTGTGTGAGTGTGTGTGTGTGTGTGAGTGTGTGTGTGTGTGTGTGTGTGTGTGTGTGAGTGTGTGTGTGTGTGTGTGTGTGTGTGTGTGTGTGAGTGTGTGTGTGTGTGTGTGTGTGTGTGTGTGCGTGTGTGTGTGTGCGTGTGTGTGCGTGTGCGTGAGCGTGTGTGTGTGTGCGTGAGCGTGTGTGTGTGTGTTTGTATGTGTCTTGGTGTCTCTGGACTGTTCAACCTCAGAAAAATGATCACAGTGACATTTCTATGCAGCAGTTCTGTGAAGGCCTGTTAGACTCAAACCAAAAACCTGACCCATCTCCAGCATCCACTGCTGCTCAGGTGAGAGCAGACACATGGGCATAGACAAACACAACAGGTGTATGTGTGTGTGTGTGTTGCAGGGGTGGTCTTTCTTCCTGAAGATTGTTAATCTCAATCGACTGTTTAGAGGCGTGTGCCATAACTGTGCCGATGAGGTCAGTCCTCAGGATGTTAAATATTAATACAGATTGTGTAATCTCTCTCATCTTTTTCCCCGTGTCTCTAGCGACTGCCTGCTGGGGTAGAGATTTAGATGGACAGGTTCAGTCTGTCTGAACACACCGCCAAACCTTCTTTGTTTGTCTTGTTACACGGCTGATTCACATTAAGGTCTGGAAATCAGTGACGTTAGTTTGAATGGTAGTCGCATGGAAAGAATCTTAGTAAAAGATCCTCAGTAGATTCCGTACCGCCCTGTTGTCAGTACGGAATCTACTGAAAGGTGAGTTTTGTTCTGGTGACTTTGACATAGGTGTTGTTCTATCTGGAGAGATTTTCACTGCTGGTTATTGATAAGTATCCAGCTCATTTAACAGCCAATAGAAGCACACTGTTCAAATGAGATCCACTGATAGTCCTATGCCATCTAGTGGCCAATTATGGAATAACACTGGATGTTTAATTTGTTTTTAAGTTAGGTAAGTTCTTTTATTGATCACATAAACACTACGAACAGTGAGCAGTGAAATTCAACCTCTGCATTTGACCCATACACACACTAACAGCAGGAGCAGTGGGCAGCCGCAGTACCGGGCCCAAGGAGCAGCTGGGGGTGGGGGGGGGGGGGGGGTGTCGAGGGAAGGGAAAGAGCTCCGCCCACGTTTTTCCTGCCGGTACAGGGGATCAAACCGGCGACCTTTGGGTCACGAGCCCGCTTCCCTAACCCTCCCTATTCAGAGTTATTTTCATTTTTCAGAGAGACATGAAATAAAAAACTGCCAGTAAAAATGATAAACATTAGTGTAGATGATTAAATAGGAAAGTTAGGATGCAACAAATACATTTTAAAAACACAAAAAAAAGCCTTTTTTTTTATCCCTGGCCCTGAAAAACACACTGTGAATAGGAGTGGGGTTTTTTTGGGAGGGGGGTTTTCTCAATGCTCTCGGAGGTCTGTGATGTCTAGGAGCAGAGCAAAAATGTGACATGGGGAGACAGCTGCTAACATGAAACAATTGGGGGTCGTAGCTGGACTGTTACACCCCACCCCCCCCAAAAACAAAACAAAACACAAAACCCACAAAAACCACATACACATCTCATTCTTCACACTTGAGTGGAGACCTGCCTTTGATTTTCATTGAACTGTTACGAGGGAATCATAACCTAACCCTAACCTAGCTCCAAACCGTAACTGAAAAAATGTCATGGCTTGTTTTGTTTCAAGTATCACATTCCTGTCTGTTTTTGTCATAGTGAGGAACAGTGAAATGTGTGGACTGAGTCAGGTTTGTTTCTTTTTGGTACGAAACCACACATATGACAGCGTTTCTTTTCCTCTGTTTAAAGAGTGGGGAGCATGGGGGGGGGGGGGGGGCCAGTTTAGTGAAGCCCTTTTCTCTCTCCCACTTAAAACAGACAGAAGAGGCAAAGCACAGCTTCCCAGAGAGGAAAACTACAGTTCCTTCAGTTTAATATGTGACGTGGCTAACTCCACAACATTTCTTTCCCCCAAAACCGACGGTTGACTTACCTCTTAGCTCCTCAGGACAGAGAGAGCCATGCAGGAAATCTGCTCTGTTCTTCTGCTCTGACATTTGACGAGACGTTCTCATCTATGACACGACCCTGACACGAGGCGGTATGAGTGTGAGGTAATTAGTTCTACCTTCTCTGTTCTTAACATCACAGACATCAGCTGTTCGACTTTCTGTCTGATATTACTGAAACCTTCTGGAGTTTTTCAGATGCATTCACAAGAACTGAAACCTTCAAATGCACTCATAACAACATTACTGTCTGCACAGCTGGGGAGACCGTCCAGTCTGTGTCAGCGAGTGAGAGATCTAACCTGTCATTCCATTACAACACTAAAAATCAGTTATTACTACAGCCGTTCTCCCACTGTACACACAGTTATAACTACAGTCAGTCTCCTACTGTACATACAGTTATAACTACAGTCAGTCTCCTACTGTACATACAGTTATAACTACAGTCTCGTACTGCACATACAGTTATAACTACAGTCTCCTACTGTTCATACAGTTATAACTACAATCATTCTCCTACTGCACATACAGTTATAACTACAGTCTCCTACTGCACATACAGTTATAACTACAGTCTCCTACTGTACATACAGTTATAACTACAGTCTCCTACTGCACATACAGTTATAACTACAGTCTCCTACTGCACATACAGTTATAACTACAGTCTCCTACTGTACATACAGTTATAACTACAGTCTCCTACTGCACATACAGTTATAACTACAGTCTCCTACTGTTCATACAGTTATAACTACAGTCATTCTCCTACTGCACATTCAGTCAGCTCCTGCTCTGAGAGACATGAGGCTCTTCAGGAACCACACAGAAATGTTTTATTGACCAAAAACAAAAACAAAAAACACACAGCCGCCCAAAAACACAGGTTTCCCTTCTTTTTTTAATCTCAGTCTGTGTTCACACTGAGAAAAGAGGAGTTTGAGAAAATTGGAACAAAACAAACCAGTGGAGAGATTTAAAGAAGACAGGCATTAACTCTGTCCTCTAGCAGCCATTTTCTATCAGTAAATTAAGGCACGAGTTACAAGATAAGAAAATAAATCTTCATATTCTAGTTTATACATGAGTTTGTTTGTTTGTTTGTTTGTTTGTTTTTACATTTCACAGAGACTTGAAAAATCCCACTATTTTCCTTCATTTCTCTCTATTAGACACAAGTTCACAGACAAGAGAAAAATTTCACTGCTTATAACTTTTCACTCATACAGTCCTGTCACAAAGTACTGTGCATGCATGTGTGTATGTGTGTATGTGTGTGTGTGTGCGTGTGCGTGTGTGTGTGCATGTGTGTCTATGTGTGTGTATGTGTGTGTGTGTGTGTGTGCGCGCACACATCTCAACAGCTGCGCCTGTAAGTATTCTGTTATTACTATACTGTGTAATAAGTATTTTATAAAACGTTTCTGAATCCTGTACCTATAAACTGTGTTTTTGCATAAAATGAAGCAGCAAATCCTGAATTGTGACTACATTATAACTATACAATACAACTATAATAATAACCTTATGTTATAAGAACCTCACTGTCTGTATTAGGTGAAACTCATTAACATCCAAATAACACCCCCAAACATTCAAGTACCAAACTTCACTTCACACTCCTATGTCAGTGTGTGTGTGTGTAACAGAACAGCGTGAGAATTACAGGTGTAGGTGGTGTAAGTGATGTGCTGGTGTGTGTGTGTGTGTGTGTGTGCGCGTGTGTGTGTGTGTGAGAATGTGTGTTTTTGTTTTTAAGGTCATTTCTGTCCTTGCTTTTTAATTGTTATTAAGGTATCACCCCTGTACATTTTTATTTATCTCTCTGTGGGTATATCCGTGTGTGTGTGCGTGTGTGTGTGCCCTGCTCTCAGGCCTGGTACAGAGGAACGACTCTCTTTATTGCCTGTCTGCATATGGGGCATGTTGGTTGTGGTAGAGCCTGGTAACAGCTGAAACAGCAGCAGACATGTCCACAGTCCAACAGCACACACCCTCTGGGGTTAGTCAAACAGATCACACACACGTTCTCCAAATCCTCCCCGTCTTCCGACGCCACGGCCGAACCAAGCCGCTCAAACTCCCTCCTCACCCTCTCTCTGTTCCACTTCTCCTGCAGGCCGCGGTAATACCGACGCCCCGCCCACAGCAGCACGGCCACGCCCGCTAGCGCAAACACTCCCGCCAGCACCTGCCACACCATGGCCTGCCCCTCCTGCTCCAGTTTCAGGGTCTCCAGGTCGGAGGTGCACAGGAAGTACTCGGAGCCGTCGGTGGGCGGCCGCAGCTTGAGCGCGCGGTCCGTATCCAGGATGAGCTCGCCCACGGCCGTTACCGTGGCGCCCACCTTGAGCATCTCCTCAGTTTCCAGTTGGCCTTTGGGCTTCTCGCCGCTCAGGTACTGGCCTATGATGTCGGTGAAGCCAAAGCTGGCCTGGTGGAACTTCTCATGGATGATCTCCATCTCTGGACCCGTGGCCTCCAGTGGACACAGAACACGGACCGCGGCTCGGTCCGCCCCCACCAGACTGAAGGGTACAGAGTTAACCCGCTGATGTAGAACCCTCTCGCTGTCTGTCCTGAGAGAGAGGGGCAGAGGACAAATGTCTGTTAAGGTGGCTAAAGTAGTGTAACTATACATTCACTTCAGTGAGAATAAGGAGAAACCACAGGGTGGGAGACAGATACATCTGTAAAAACCAGCGGATTAAGAGCTGACTCTTTAAACCTCCTCTCTGTCCGAGAGAAGGGAAGAGAGGAAGGAAAACAGTAAGAAGATGATGGAATTAAATTTCACAGAGGAGAGGAGAGGAGATGAGCGGAGAGGAGAGGAGTGATGAGGAGAGGAGCAGAGAAGAGAGGAGAGGAGAGGAGCGGGGAAGAGAGGAGAGGAGAGGAGAGGAGAGGAGAGGAGAGGAGAGGAGAGGAGAGGAGGGGAGGGGAGTGGAGCGGAGAGGAGAGGAAAGGAGCGGAACGGAGTGGAGAGGAAAGGAGAGGAAAGGAGAGGAGAGGAGCAGAGAGGAAAGGAGAGGAGAGATAAGGGAAATATCAATGAAGAGGAATGTGAATGTAATTAACAATAACTTACTATTAAGGAGAAATCAAAAAAAGACACAACATAACAAAACTCTCTGTCCAGGACATCTGTGTCATGTTATAATAAACCTCTTTCTTTCTCTCTCTCTCTCTCTCTCTCTCTCTCTCACACACACATATACACAAAACAAAACACCTACCAGGTTCGGGCAAGAGCATTCCAAACCAGTTTATGCTCTCGGAGGACCAGCCTCTGAATGACGCCAACGCTGCCCTCCTGAAACTGACTCCTGAGTGGTTCCCCGGCAGGCTGCACAACCCCTACACACACACACACACACACACACACACACACACACACAGAATAAGTACCTTTCCGTGCACCACACAGCTGCATGTGATGTGAACACACTGTGATGTGTCTGTCTCAGTCACTCAATACCAGTTCATTATGAAATATCTTCCAATGAGTTCCAATGACATAAATTACCTTCAATGACAACATACTGAAGACACTTCCCAGGTGTAGTGTTCAAAATGTCTGCAAGTTTCTCGTTTAACGGCAGCTGAGGGGCTTCCTGGGACAACACACACACACACACACACAGAAATACACACAGAAATACACACAAACACACATGCACACATATATATGTGGTTTGCATTATACTGTTACACGAAAGGGGTCTTTGAAACTGTAAGTCTGTAATGACTATTATAGATTAACAGTGATAATGACTGTATAATTTATAATCATTTACATTTATAATGACTCATAGATTTACAATTACAACTATCCCTTCTATGTAGCTATTCAATGTAATTCCCTCTGATATTGCTGTTTATAAGAACAAGGCTTTAAAATATATGACTGACTGCCCCCAGATATACACATCTTTGCATTTAACTGTTTCTCAAACACTTTCAGTGAGTCAGTTATGTGTGTGTTAGGACGTCGAGGGTACACTGACGTTGAGTTTATCCACCGTTTTCCGTTTTTTCTTGTAGATGTACAAAAAGATTCCTGACAGCGCGATACTGGAGCCAAGACACACCACCTCTAACGTCCTTAACGGAAACTCCTCCATTCTTCACCACCTGAGCGCGAGGCTGCACACACAGAATGAGCAAATACATCAAATGGGGGCGGGGCGCGAGGCAGGTGGCACGCTCCATCTCAGACTCATTCCTGCAATTTCCTGTCTGGAGCCGTGTTTATTGGCCAAATTTACAAATCCTAATTAATATTTCATAACCGAATTCAAAGTCTGTCTCCTTGGTACTCCAAAACTTATTCTGAAATGGAAAAAAGACAGTAAACTACTCACACACGTGTGGAAAGGGAATTGTAATCCAAAACACCGGGTTCTCAGATTTTAGTTCTTAGTACTGTGAAGGACGGCTGCATTACACAGCATGAATACGTATAATACGACATATTACGGTATAATTCCGCTATACTCAATTTTGGTGTTAAAAGATTCTAATACTCTAAACCGTCTCACAGTCTTGTGTCAATGCACCTGTTCCAGGCATATAGTAGAGGAGTAATGAAGTCGTTATTGGAGCGTCACTAGGCTGCAGGCCGAACGCAAGTGAGCATCACCAAGGAATGTCAGCATTGATATTTAAAGTTAAGAGACTATCAGTTATGAATGCGGCCATGAGAAATGATTAACTAAGCACTGTTTGTAGGGTTTTGATTAAGACAAAATTTCTAATGTTAAAGTGAAAGCTCAAGAAATGCTTTTAGCTAGCAACGTTAGCATGTCAAGAGGCATGTCAAGTTTGCTGCGACCTCCAAAACTGATATGAAATTACGATGACAGACACCTCCTGATATTGGTGAGGCTAATTCAAGAGGTCAGGAATTCAATGTCGGTATCTGAAATATTTTTAAAAATCATAACTAATCATGACTTACTTAATTAAACACGGATTGCAGCTGTTTCGCTATCATCTCCGGAAATTGTCAGCAGTTTTTTTGTTGTGATCACGTGACGCGGTCGTTGAGGCCGACGTGTTGCGAGAGCGCGCCCTGCGGTCATGTGACCAAATCTGGTCGCGTCCTGTAGCTCCACGCGTTCCATGCAACGGCCTCCCCCTTTACCGAAAAATGGCAGGAGGAAAGAGAAAATCCGCCGGTCAGCCGTCACGAGTCGTGGGGTTGCTCCGTACACTGTGGCAAGAGAAGCATTTGATCTTGTTCAAAGCGGAATATACCTTCCTAGTAACTGCCGTCCTTTGGTTTTTGGAGATAGGAATAAACATATGGGTTATTCAAAAAGTTGCATGTAAGTAGCTTTGGTTAGCTTGACAGCTACCATGCCCTGTCATATAAGTCTTAGTTCTAGTACTAAGACATAGCGCTGCAACACAAGGGGTAAATGTGGAAGAAAAAAAAAAAAGATCTGAATATTATATTCAGTCGTGTTTGTGTAAAGTTGTTTATAAAGCATCTCACGATACTGGCTGCTTTCCTGATACCGTTTCCCCTGCGCTGACATGTCCGTTCCTTGACTGAAACTTAGCTGCTATAGTTGAGTCTCTGGCCAGTCCTTTTACTCTGGCCAGAAACACGTAAAATGAACAAACGATTACATCCGAAAAAGGGGGAAATGGTTTGAAACGTAGAAACAAGTTCGCTGTGTTGCTTAAAACTTTGACTTTTTTTTTCTTGCGACGTGTTAATTTCATGATTCTGCCCCTGTCAAATCATACACACACACACACACACACACACACACACACACAAGACCATCGGTATGAAAGTCGATAATAATTATAATTGAACAGTTATCATAATCACATTTATACCGTACATGTTTTTCCACTGTTCTCCTCACTGATGTAGATACAGAGATAGACTGGAAAGCCTACATGGATGAGGTGGAGGGCGTGATCAACGGTACCTATGACTACACTCAGCTTAAGGGAGACACGGGCCCTCTCGTGTAAGTACCGCCGAACCCTCTTATCTGTGCTCGTATTTCAGTACACACTGACAGAAAGATTCACAAGGTACTGTTTCAGAGACGCATATAAATGACAGAACACATATATGTGAGTGACGTGGCCAACACCGTGGGCAGATGATGCTGGTTTTAACCAGTGCATAAAACCGCCCCCACTGTCAGTAAGGCTGTGTGTGTGTGTGTGTGTGTCTGTGTGTGTGTGTGTTTTATAGGTACCCAGCTGGCTTTGTGTATATCTTCACTGTGTTATACTACATTACTGACCATGGGGTGAACATTAGACTGGGTCAGTATGTGTTTGCTGTGTTCTACCTGATCACCCTGCTACTCGTGTTCCGCATATACCACCGCACCAAGAAGGTGAGACAGACTGAAAAGCACATGGTTTAAGTCAGAATGACATCACTCTAATACAAGAAACACGCTGACACAGCTGTCGGACAGCAGAGTCTCCATTTGCTTTTTGACTGTGTATAGAGTTTTTTTTGTTTGTTTGTTTGTTTGTTTTTAATTTACTAAGCCCTCAGAACCCAGTGTTGTTAGTACTGGCCGTTTGGCCGTACTGTAAAAACACAGAGGAGATAAAGGAGTTGAGTAGTCTTGGCTGTGTCTCGTGTCAGTCAGCGGCGTCTGGTGTGTTTCACTTTGTGTGTCTTGTGTCAGTGACCTGGCTGACAGTCACAGTCTTTTATTAATGTACAGTAATTCTGTAAATTCTGATTCATTGTAAAAGTCCATCTCTGTGCCTTTGTGAATTTTTTTTCTGCACATTAAGCAGTGTGTGTGTGTGTGTGTGTGTTCTTTGTGTGTGCGTGCGTGTGTGTGTGTGTGTGTGTGGACTGTTGTTCCCAGGTGCCTCCATACGTGTTTTTTTTCGTCTGCTGCGCCTCGTACCGGATCCACTCCATCTTCGTGCTGCGGCTCTTTAACGACCCCGTGGCCATGATGCTGCTCTTCGGCGCCATTAACCTCTTTCTAGACTCACACTGGACTCTGGGCTGTGCCCTCTACAGGCAAGTATGATGGAGGGATGGATTCAGATAGACAGATGGATGGATGGATGGGTGGATGGATGGATGGATGGATAGATGGGTGGATGGATGGATGAATAGATGGATGGATAGATGGATGGATGGATGGATGGGTGGAAGTCCTGAGGAACGAGTAGACTGAAGAACATTAAAAGTATGGATAGATGACAAAGCAGATAAATTGATAAAATGATTTAGAAGCGTCTTCTAAATGAATAAATGTAAACGTGGTTTAATTGAAGCTAGGTGTGATTGGTTAAGTTAATAGACTTCATAGGCTTAGATTTCAGTCAGTTAGACCATGCCTGTGTTCAGACTGCTCTGTGGAGCTTTTGGCTGGTTGTTTGTGTGAGTGTTTGTGTGTGTGTGTGTGTATGCGTTTGTGTGTTGTTTGTGTCTGTGTGTGTGAGCGTTTGTGTGTGAGCGTTTGTGTGTGAGTGTGTGTGTGTGTGTGTGTGTATCCGTGCGTGCGTGTGTGCATGCGTGTGTGTCCGCATATGTGTGTTGTGTGTGTTTGTGTGTGTGTTTTTGACGTGTTCGTCTGGCTGTGTGTTGGACAGTTTGGCTGTGTGTGTGTGTGTGTGTGTGTGTGTGTGTTTGACGTGTTTGTCTGGCTGTGTGTGGACAGTTTAGCTGTCTGTGTGTGTGTGTGTGTTTTTGACGTGTTTGTCCGGCTGTGTGTTGGACAGTTTGGCTGTGTCTGTGTGTGTGTGTGTGTGTGTGTGTGTGTGTGTGTGTGTGTGCATGCCTGTTCATGCCTGTTCGTGCGTGTGTGTGTATGTGTGTGTGTGTGTGTGTGTGCGTGCATGTGTGTTTTTGACGTGTTCGTCTGGCTGTGTGTGGACAGTTTAGCTGTGTCTGTGTGTGTGTGTGTGTGTGTGTGTGCATGTGTGTTTTTGACGTGTTCGTCTGGCTGTGTGTTGGACAGTTTAGGTGTGTCTGTGTGTGTGTGTGCATGCCTGTTCGTGCGTGTGTGTGTATGTGTGTGTATGTGTGTGTGTGCATGTGTGTTTTTCACGTGTTCGTCTGGCTGTGTGTTGGACAGTTTAGCTGTGTCTGTGAAGATGAACATCCTCCTCTTTGCTCCGGGACTCCTCTTCCTCCTCCTGTCAGAGTTCGGCCTGATGAAGACCCTGCCCAAACTAACGCTGTGTGCTGTCATTCAGGTCAGACACACACACACACGCGCGCGCACACAGAATAACACACACACGCACACACACACATACACACACACATAGAAACACACACACACACAAACTCACTCTCAAACATCTGTTGCCTCAATCATCGACGTATTCAGCTTAACCTGCCCTGACTGACTCCACCCCTTTTTGTTCCTCTGTGTGTGTGTGTGTGTGTGTGTTGCCTGCAGCTGTTGCTGGGACTCCCGTTCCTCTTGGTGAACCCTGTTGGATACGTGAGCAGGGCCTTTGATCTTGGGCGTCAGTTCCTCTTTAAGTGGACGGTGAACTGGCGCTTCCTGCCGGAGTGGCTTTTCCTCAGCCGCTCCTTTCACCTCCTCCTGCTCCTGGCCCACCTCCTCACCCTCACACTGTTCGCCCTCAGGAGATGGAAGAAGTCAGTCCAACGATACGCCTCATAATAACAACAACAACAATAATAATGATAGTATATGTAATAAAAGAATAATTATGATGTTTAAGTGACTTACAGGATGTTATGGTTTTAATGAAGTAATCTCCCAATTGGACTGTGAAAACTTTGTATGTGAGTGTGAAACTTGTGTGTGTGTTTTGTGTCTGACTGTAAAGGTGTCAGTGTTAAAGTTCTGTGTGTGTGTGTGTGTGTGTGTGTGTGTAAAAGCTCTGTCTGTCTCTGTGTATTTTATACTGATGAATGTGTGTTCGCTCACAGGCCTGGTGAGAGTTTGTGGACTTTACTGAAAGACCCATCTGAGAGGAAAGAAGCCACACAGAAACTGACCGCTGATCATATCCTTCCCTGGAAGCACGTGTGTGTGTGTGTGTGTGTGTGAGAGAGAGAGAGACAGAGACAGAGAGAGAAAGTCTAAGCATGTGTGTGTGTGTGTGTGTGTGTGTGTGTGTGTGTGTGTGTGTGTGTGTGTGAGAGAGAGAGAGAGAGAGACAGAGAGAGAAAGTCTAAGCATGTGTGTTCACATTCAGCTCGTCCGTAATCGTAATCTTCCACCTTAACAGTCCCTCACAGACAGTGCTGGTCCTGTTCACCTCTAACTTCGTGGGCATGTGTTTCAGTCGTTCTCTACACTACCAGTTCTATGTCTGGTACTTCCACACCTTACCCTACCTGCTGTGGAGCGGGGGCGTGAAAAAACTCGCCCACCTGCTCAGGTGAGGATCACTTCACCTCTCTCTCTGTGTGTGTGTGTGTGTATGTGTGTGTGTGTGTGTGTGTGTGTGTGTGGTTTGACTTGGGATTGTACTATGATAAAGTCATGAGTCTGTCCGTTCCTCTGCTCCTCTGACAGGGTGCTGATTTTGGGCCTGATCGAGTTGTCCTGGAACACTTACCCTTCCACCAACTACAGCTCCGCCTCTCTGCACGTCTGCCACCTTATATTGCTTTTCTCATTGTGGCTCAACCCTACAGTGCCACCCCGTGGCCCGGAGGGAGAACAGCAGTCCCATAACAAAGCCAAACGCCAGTGAGATGTTCCCAACCAGGGCTCGCTGCCCGGCCTTCGCTCCCTCACCTCCCTGGCCAATCAGGAGCTCTCTCCCTGTCCCTCTCCTCTGCTCTGGGCAGGGATTTGAAAGACACTCCTTATGGGGTGTTGGAGGTGCACCTGCTGTTACCAACCAACTGTATGTCCTCCTCGTGAGAGTGTGTACAGCGAGGGAGGGGACTGGACGCAGTGGAGCTGTTGCAGTTACATGTTGTTGTTTTTTTGTTTTTTTTCTTGTTGGGGGCAGAGACAGAAAAAGGCAGATTTCTCAGGATTATAAGAATGAATTTTACAAACTCTTGCGCATGAGAGTGCATAATGTGAATGTTAGTGTTGTGGGGGTCAGTGCTGACCTCCGATGACCCTGTTGACCCCGGTGACCCGACGTGACCCTGTGCGACGACGGCGGCTGAGAAAAGGCTGGTGCCGTGCCGTGGCGTCGTCGCGTTCAGCAGTTACTCTGCGGTTGATTACGCGTGTTTATCAAAATGCAATACGAAAAGTTCATACATGTCTTTAATTCCACATCAGGGACTTCTTGAAGTTTACGTCTAGGTGTAGTTAAGCTAGCTTTTACATTCGGAAACAGGTGAGGTTAAGCTATCGTCAAAATAGCATGTACCCATCCGACATACTGTACTTATACAGGGCACAAGGCAAAACTGTAGGCTATCATTTCCAGCATTCTGTTAGCCAATCAGACGTGATGTAACATTTCGCTTGGACTGTTATGATAATCATTGAAGGCTTTAATTCATTTTTGTAGGTTTTTTTTTGTTGTTGTTGTTTTCTTTTTTGAATGCTAAATTGTGTTAGGTGGAGCAGGGGACTGAGAGGCAGCATTGATAGATTATGTTTTCTGTGATATTTTGGTGTTGTTTGGAGTGTAGACTGACTGGTTTGAAAGGTTTTTCTGTGTTATGATTTGGTTGATATTTTGCATGGTGTCCTCTTGAAGGCAGTTAGAGAATGGTCCATAGAGTCCTTTTATGTCACAGACATGTAAAGAGATAAATAAATAAATAAATGGAGGTTTTTCCGTTTACCCGTGGACTCACAGTGTTATAAAGACATCTGACACGTCTCTGAAATTTAAAAAGGTTTATTCCAATTTGGCGATTTCAGTTTCCGGATGGCATCAGGCGTTTGAAAATGAGAATGTACTGGTTCATTATCTTCCTTCCTAAGTCACATTCAAACCTGCTCTCCCACACACACACACACAGATACACAGCGCACACATCAGCACAGGGGGGGTTTTGACATTCAGCAATCCTGTTTTCACCAGCATGACGGGGATCTCCTCTCCTCCCTGTCACTCATTAGTCCTCCAGCGGATTCAAAGGCTCGTTTTCGGTTTTATAAAAATGGAAAAGTGACATGAAATATGAATCATGAACCAAAGCCTTTCAGTTTCGCCTTAAAAAGGAAATAAAACATTAATCAGTGATATGTGACTGTAAGTAATGATAAAGGCAGTGAAGCAAGGCGAAGAGTTCACTAAGGTGGGAAATCAAAGACACAACATGCAGATGTTCCCCGTCAAACATCCAAGCAAACCGCACTGGAGTAGTGCGCCCTCTTGTGGCTTCCTGTGTCATTGAACAGAAAAGCAGGAAAGGCAACTCTGTTAGGGTAAAAGCACCCAGAACTGGTGCAGTTAATGCCATGTATACATGTTTTGTGTATCACATATTAGTCAAGGTTTTCTCACTGAGCAGTTAGAATGATTTAATTGAGTTAAAATCAGAAAAGAATTAGAATAGAATTGAGTGGAATAACTAGGTATGTGTTAGTAATTTGGTTCAGTGAATTCTGGAAAGTCTCACATTCATGGAAACTTCCGTAGTAACAGAAGTCATTTGGAAGTCAGTATTGCTCAAACGTTTGACTGGTCAGTTTTAGGCCTGACTTAAGGCTTTATTTGCTCTGTGGTTGCTAGGTTGTTGAAGTTTCAGCCAGCCTCACTGTGAAAAAAAATTTGGCATCAGGACGGGCTTCACTGGCACGCAAGAAAGAATCTCATTTAACATTGGCTAGTACGAATACGCAGGATCATAGGATTGTATAGAGTTTAAAAAGCTAGATGGAGCACCGAGTCAAAGTAAACTCTGATCAGAAGGAGAATTTGAGAGTTGCCACTGGTGGTACCATTTTAAAGGGAAAGGTTCAAACTGGACAATCCTGGGACATTTTTGCTAAGTAGAGGGGCCTCGAGATGTATGTTTCACCAGCTTGTCGAAGAAAATATTCCAGTGGCATTTCAACACCAATGCTGATTCTTTTTTTTTTTTTTTCATTCAAAAGATCAAAAAAATCATTCGGACCGCTTCCGACTGATGCCGGGTTCTTTTAAGGGGTGCCCGATCCAGTTTTTAGGTTTCATTCTCGTGGAGGAGTTTAGACTGAGGGGAATCACATGTTGTTGGGGTTGTAACACAACATGTTGAATTTGATATTTTCGTCCCAGTGACGCAA
>NC_044499.1:2916313-2921313 GCF_902362185.1 Chanos chanos
CTTTTTTAAGATACATTAATGTTCTGTTGAAAGATCTGAAGAAAGATCCTCACTGAGGACAGAGACAGTTTGAGAGAATGAAGAGAGGAAAGAAATGAAAGGAGATAGAAATAAGACTTAGAATTAGAGCTAGACTTGGACTTGGCCTAGGTTTTGTTCAATCCATCCAAGGAGCAACGTCTCCTCTGTAAATGAAGAATGTGTCTATGGAACCAGTGGCTTATGGGAGAGCTGGAGAGGATGTGGGAAGGATTTCAGTGTGACACTCATTTGGGCAGACTGGGCCTTAAAGCAGAATCATCACAAAAGAACCACGCAGTACGCCGGGGAACCATTTAGGCATCACGCAAACATTTTGTCTACAGGGAGAACTTTTAAAGTGGGCCGGTTACAAAAGGGTCACAGCGTGAAGAGGAACAGAGACGTGAGACTGACGTCTGTACAGGGCTGGCTGGAGCTGAAGAGGGCTTTGATGGAGGAGCCGAAACCAGCGATATTCAACATGGTACCAGGGGGCAGACTCTTGATGGCGACCAGCATGGCCTCCTGCAGGAGAGAAGAGAATGGAGGAGAGGAGAGGAGAGGAGAGGAGAGGAGAGGAGAGGAGAGGAGAGGAGAGGAGAGGTCAGTATTCCTGTGAGTTGCTAAAACTGATTTTTGACATGTAAGAAGGCCTCTAAATATGCCTTCCATCAGCATCTTCCCAAAAGGGCCAAAAAGTCTCTAGATATGCTCCAGATAGTTTTCAGTAACTGCTCTGAAAAGACTGAAAAAAACTGAAACCCATTTCAGGTTTTCTATAAATCGTCAGGGGCAAGGCCAGTGACAGCCTGTCAAGTTTTTCTCCCAGCTGACTCATCAAAGTGACAAGAACATATTTTGTGTGTGACAAAATTGCATGTGTCATGTATTTTCTATGTGTCTCAATGTTATACTGATGCTGTGAACTCAAATCTATGACAAACTCATGTACATATCATACACAATTCAAATAAAGGTCATTTTCAAGAAGGAAAAAGGGTTGAAAAATATCTTGGTGTAATCTTCATGTTCAGATCTAAATTCTTGACACGCTGAACGTCAGTTAAGTTTAGACGTGGAGCGGTCTGGCAGGGTGTCCAAAACTCTACACTGGTCTGGCTGCGTTCCAAGACTCTACTCTGCATTCCTACTCTCCTTGTCTCCTCCCTGTCACAAACACTCCCTCACACGTGATCTAAACGATGAAAAACAGAACGGCTGCCGCAGAAGCGATGGAAAGATCAGGACAGAACGAGGAGAGGACGAGATGAAAACGGAGAGGAAGAAAATTTTTGCACGCGGTCGGTTCTGCCCGTACTTTAATCTTGTTCATGTTGGCCGCGCTCATGCTGCCACTGCGGTCGACGAGGAAGAGGAGTTCTCTGGAGGCCTGATGAAGCTCCAGCGGTTCGCTCAAAAGGTCCGGGCAAAAATTCAGCATCAGAACCGGGTTGCACAAGATGTCTTTATGGTATCGCTTCCTCACAAACTCCAGCTGAGGAGACAGACAGACAGAGAGAGAGAGAGAGAGGGTGGGGAGAGAAGGAGAGAGGGGGGGGGGGAGGGAGAGGGAGAGAGAGAGAGAGAGAGAGAGGGAGAGGAAGAGGAAGAGGGAGAGGAAGAGGGAGAGAGAGGGGGGATGAGAACTACTACTGAGAGATAGTCTGAAAGATGGATTTTTGGAGTAAAAAGCTGTAGAAGACAGAGGCAAAGGGAAAACAGAGATGACTGAGAACCAGAGAGCCGGGCCTGGTGCAGGACAGAGGGCAGTGCCAGTCTTCTCCTCTGATCTTCCACTTCACTTTCAGAATTACAAACTCCGCTTTCATCATTTTATGACCAATCAGGTAGTGACTCTCAAACCAGCAACTGCACATTTTAAAAGACAGCTTAAAGCAATCTTTATTTATTTGTAGGCTTTTTGTTTTTTGGTTGTTTGTTTTTTACTCATTGAAACGGGTGAGGGGGAATGTGGGGTGGAACAAAAGGAGACCTGTTCAGATCTCACCCTCTTCTCTGGCTCCGCCTCCTTGCGGGCACAGCGAATGAAATCGCGGCGAGCGACGATCTGCTGTTCATATTCGCCGAAGGTGACCCGGCCCCTCTCCATTATGACCAATGGGCTGTGAGGTTCTGAGGGGGAAAAAAAACATTCAGCATTGAGTACAGAGGACCATGTAAGGACTGAAAACACCATTTGACTCCTTATAAAAGGGTCAAATATTATTTTCAAATGTCAGCATTTTATTGTTTTTCTCCAAATGTCAGAATAAAACCAAAAACAAAACAAAACGGACAGTTGATCCCTTGTAGCACCACACTGAATTTTAATGCACGACTCTCTGTTTGTGTCAGGGACAAGTTTACGGGAATAATCCCTGTTAAAAATCACATCTGACTGTCCTATCCGTCACTGAGTCACTGAGCTCTCCTGTCACACAGGCTGTGTGTGTGTGTGTGTGTGTGTGTGTGTGTGTGTGTGTGTGTGATGTGCTTGATTCAGTCATGCTGGAGTTTGTCTGTGTTGGATTTATGATCTGTCTCATTTGCTCCAAAAAGGCTCGGACCTAAAAGCCGCAGACAGGGAATTCTACGCTTTAAAACAGCACCGCGCACGCGCCCTGGCTCTCGTGGCCCCCGCTGAACGGGGCAGAGTGCCAGATTACGAGAGCCTGTGCTTCTCTACTGCTTTATGGGAACAGCTCATGTAGGTGCTTTTGTTGCCTGTCATTACTGTTCCAAAAATACTTGGCTGACACCTGTGTGAAGTAAAAACCAGAAACGAGACTGGAGAACACGATAAAATCTACGGCGTTCACGTCCATCCAGGAGGGTGGTGCGTCTGTCACGATTTTTTAAAATCAAACTCATTATAAAAATTATTAACTTGTCTGATCTGCTGTTGAAGCATCTGTTCTGCCCACACACACACGCACACCCCCCCCCCCCCCCATCCACCCCCACAGACTCCAACTTTGCATCTCAAAGAACTCATGGACTTTCTTCTTGTATGTTTCAACTGATTGTCTTCTCATAGTTTCGACACTGCATTGGACCTCCTCTAGGAGTAAACCCAGTCGCACTGACAGGGCTGTGCCACCACTGAGTCACTGAGTGTCAGATCTCATGAACAGCCTGTGTGTGAGTGTGTATGTGTATGTGTATGTGTATGTGTATGTGTGTGTGTGTGTGTGTGAGTGTATATGAATGTGTGTGTGTGTGTGTGTGTGTGTGTGTGTGTGTGTGTGTGTGTGTGCAGTGCATGGACTGAAAGCCGGTAAACACAACTCAAATGACCTCTCAGTACAACATTGACTGTGACATATAGACAACACAGTGATGCAGCTCAAATCCAGTCTCATGCCTGAACTAATAATGCTTATGAAGGCACCGTAGCTAATCCGTGTTGTGTGTCTAACCGCTCTTCAAGTTCATTAATCAGATGGAGGGGTTCAGCGAGTAAATTTTTTTACAACGTTTGAGTGGAGATGGTGCAGCATAGATGGAGTAGAGATGGTTAAGTAGAGATAGCAGAGATGGAGTAAAGATGGTGGAGTAAAGATGGTGGAGTAGAGATGGAGTAGAGATGGTAGAGATGGAGTAGAGATGGTGGAGTACAGATGGAGTAGAGATGGTGGAGTAGAGATGGTAGAGATGGAGTAGAGATGGAGTAGAGATGGTTAAGTAGAGAAAGCAGAGATGGAGTAGTGATGGAGTAGAGATGGTGGAGTAGAGATGGAGTACAGATGGTTAAGTAGAGACAGCAGAGATGGAGTAGTGATGAAGTAAAGATGGTGGAGTAGAGATGGAGTAGAGATGGTGGAGTAGAGATGGTAAAGATGGAGTAAAGATGGTTAAGTAGAGACAGCAGAGATGGAGTAGAGATGAAGTAAAGATGGAGTAGAGATGTAGTAGAGATGGTAAAGATGGAGTAGAGATGGAGTAAAGATGGTTAAGTAGAGACAGCAGAGATGGAGTATAGATGGAGTAAACATGGTGGAGTAGAGATGGAGTAGAGATGGTTAAGTAGAGCTAGCAGAGATGGAGTAGTGATGAAGTAAAGATGGTGGAGTACAGATGGAGTAGAGATGGAGTAGAGATGGTAAAGATGGAGTACAGATGGAGTAAAGATGGTTAAGTAGGGACAGCAGAGATGGAGTATAGATGGAGTAAACATGGTGGAGAAGAGCTGGAGTAGAGATGGTTAAGTAGAGCTAGCAGAGATGGAGTAGAGGTGGAGTAAAGATGGTTGAGTAGAGATAGCAGAGATAGAGTAGAGATGGTGGAGTAGAGATGGAGTAGAGATGGTTAAGTAGAGACAGCAGAGATGGAGTAGAGATGGAGTAAAGATGGTTAAGTGGAGACAGCAGGGATGGAGTAGAGATGGAGTAAACATGTGGAGTAGAGATGGGAGAGATAGAGTAGAGATAATGTTTCTGCCTTGCCCCCTCACCACTGAGGTGTAGGATGATCTCCAAATGTCGGTCGTACGGATGCTCCTCCGCCAAGGTGATGTAAGTGGCGGAGGCCGACTGGGCGCTGGGGTCAGCGTCGGCTCGCAGGGCATGGGTGGGGCTCTCCAGACCTGTAGGTGGAGCATGGAGGGTTGAGGGTTGGATGAAAGAGAGATCAGAGGGTTTAGAATCATGTGGTATGGACTAGGGCATTACGTAATTCTAGTCCTTTCTGCACTAACCCAGCATTGACAAACCTGATCAAAATAATCAATTCAATCAATTCTGCTCGTAATCAGCTCACACTAGAGCCTGAGAATGAGTGGAAAAAAAAACTCGGACTGTCCAACTGAGATCAGGAACGTTTCTTGTTTTTTTTTCTTCTCACTTTCTCACTTTAAAAAAGTCTCCAGCTGATGACAGCTGATGTAGCGTATTGGCTGTGATAGCTGGGCTTTAGGATTCTAATATTAGCATCCTTAATTAGAAGCAATGGGCATGTCTGAAGCCAAAGTTTCCCCGGTT
>NC_044499.1:2923813-2943813 GCF_902362185.1 Chanos chanos
CCCCGAAAAGCACTGCCCGAAAGGAGCACGGAGCGGCCAGGACACAAGAGCACGCCAAATCTGATACAGGAACAGATCCGCCATCGTTTTGTCTTACAACAGGAATTGACTACGGATTCCAAAGCACAGACGGCACATGGTGAACTGAACTCTCTGGGTTGGGATGGGAGCTGGATGCACAGAGAGTTGCCACGGAGGAGACGTTCTATCTCGCGGACAAGCGAAGACCGCGTAACACGGCGCTGTGCGTAAACGGATTACGCCGACCGGTGTTCAGTAACTGTCAGAGTGATTTAAGGGCGGGCGTTAGGAGCAGGCCTCTGCGTGGGCATTCCGACCTGTCGCGATACATCACGCTCTCTAACACGCTCGCTAACGGGTCCAGGCAGTTCCCATTTTACATCTCTGTAATGAAATGAGTGGTGCGCGTGCTTGTGTTTCACAGAGATGAATTTCCAAAGACTGTACGCTAATGACTGAAATCATATTACGGGAGCTGTTTTAAATCCATTCCTGAGCGTGTAGCAGCTATGGAATCTTTCTAAAAATCTTTCTAAAATCTGTTGGTTTAAACGATTGAAATGTTGACATGGTAATTGATTGACTGATTGATTGATTGATTGATTGATTGATGGAATTGTTTAGTGAGGAGGATAAAACCCAAACAGTTCAGCCTATGGTCTCTGACCTCTGCCCATGTGTATCGAACGTCTCAGATCAGCTCCACTAAATCCACACAGCTGTATTTATAAAGATTATGGAAAAGCCCAGAGAGATGCAGGGTCAGAATTTTCAGGGGTTTGGTCACTCTCCATTACGCTTCAGACCTCTGGACTCACAGATGTCAGCCAGAGTTCTTTTAAGGAATAATTCAGATCTACCTATGTCCCTGACTGGACTGTATGTGTCCTGTTTTCACACGACACCGACCCTCTCTCTGGTCAAACCTCGATGGTCTGCACTCACCGTTGGAGCACTGCATGTCCAGACCTCCAGCGTTTCTGCAGCAGCACCAGTCTTTGCCGTTCCCACACTGGGCATCGAGCAGCGAGCCCGGGCAGCAGTCCAGACAGCAGTCCTCCAGTTTCCCACGACTCTGGATCTGCACGCTGACCAGCCGACCTGAGACCACCGCCTCAAAACCAACCACCACCTCCTTCTCCTCCAGAGGGTACACAAAGACACCTGCTCAGAGAACAGGCAGTGACACACACACACACACACAGACCACAGACACACACATACAAACAAACACACATACACACAATTAATGAGGAATGGGATGTTGTCCTTGTGTGAGTGATGTGTCTCTTTGACTCCTTGAGAGAGGTTTACTTTACTTTGATATTGTCTGCACGTTTGTGTGTTGTTTTCAGTGAATGCAAGGGAGAGGGAATCTTTAGCGATATTAATGCAACATGCTTCAAGATTCCTAAACAAACCAGGATGAAGATGCTCTCTGGTTTTCTGACTGCTCCCCTAACTTTGGCTCAGTTTCATCCGACATCACTTCCTGTAGATTCTGTAACACGGTGTGTAATGCTATTGTCTGATTATGATGATGCTGAATTTTAGTTATACTCTCTCAACGCCCGTCCTTTACTGGAAGAACTTATTTGAGGGACCAGGTTTTGTGAGCTCGCTTCTTGACAGGATTGAAAAATTAATTATGTTCTGCGGACTAGTTTGAAGTTTCCCAACGCTGCTGAAGTTCCCTTGAGTAAAGCACTTCACTCCCAAGGCACCAGGGGGCGCTGTGCTGGATCTGATAACTGTGCTTGGATCTCTGACACAGGAGATCTCCTCACTGAAGCAGAAGATACAGGGACTAAAGGTTGTGTCGTAGTTTTACCCTCTCTCATACCTTAAACTGGTTGTGGCAGCCCTGGAACACTACATACCTGTTGTTTTATATGACATTAACAGAAAAGAATGGTCGTTTTATATATATTTTCTCCCTGAATGAGTATTAAGCCATGTTGTAAACGGTGAGTAAAGTGGAGGAGGAGACCTCACCCTCCACTGGTTCGGCCTCAGTGTTGGCATAGGTGAGATGTGCTGTGATGCCAAGAGAACAGCCGTTGGCACAGGACCTGATGCTGGACGACTTCAGGAGCAGTGGTGCCCACGTGGCACGACTTCTCAAGCCTGGCATTCTGCCACCAACTCAAAGCACGGAGGATGGAGGGAATGGACTAATGGGGCACAGAGAAAGAAAGAAAGAACAGACATTCTGAATTAATGTACTTGAACAATATGTATTTATCATGACTATTTAAATGCTTGTCTTTATCTTCTTTGCAAGGTTCAAATGTAAAATTATTATTGTTATTATTATTATTATTATTATTATTATTGTCAGTAGTAGTTGTATTAGTAGTGGTAGTATTGTTGTTGTTGTTGTATCTGCCATATATTGGGAAACATCTTCAGCCTGTATCCAAGTGCAGGAGTCATTTTTTCAGTTAATATTTTTCTTTTTTTTAGCACATAGGATGTTTGTCCTGTATCATAACACTCAGAAACCCTTTAAAATAGTCCCTGAAGCGCTCTCACCTGTTCTTCTCTGTGTCGCTCGCGTCTGACGGGCACCGCCGCGCTTCTCAGAATACTCACCAGATTCCCTTCTCTGTGTTTCTCCTGTTTATTTGTTTATTTATTTTACAACCGGGTCCCTGACATTTCGGTAACCAAGCGATTCGCCATGTTCTGCTGCCGGGCAACCGGCTGGAGCCGCGGTGGGCGCTGTTAAAACCGATGTCAATCATTAACCCAGCAGTCAACAGTACAGGAGCACAGCCGCGCCTGTAAGTGGCCGGTTTAATGCTCGGCCAAACAGCCCAGAGGCTGTCCATCCTCTTTAACATGCTGCTTTGTCAACACACAGGTGGTGGTGATGGAGCAAAAGCCCAGCGCCTTCTCCTCAGGCTGTTTATCTTTGCATCTGAGATGTTCTTCTGACTGTGCGTCCGTATCATATTAGAGATTTTAACAGCTACGTGACACGGTAGCATGTGCTGGACTTATCTCAAATCTGTCTTCGTACGCTGTGCTGTGTTTTCTCTTCTTCATTTTTACATTTACTGTTGAGTTCAGAAATCGTATCTTGTATCGGAAATCGAGATCTTTAAAGACAAATGCAAGCAACAATATTTGTGAAGTCAACCATGCATAACTGATATGTGAGAATCAGACTTATGGTAGAGGTACAGTTCATGTGCGACAGACTTTTGACTGAGCAACATTTGATTTAGAGCGGTAATGAGACTCAGGGTAGCAAGACAGTTGATGTATGATAGTCAGACTTATGGTAGAGAGACAGTTGATATGTGACAGTGAGACTTATGGTAGAGAGACAGTTCATGTGTGACAGTCAGACTTATGGTAGAGAGACAGTTGATATGTGACAGTGAGACTTATGGTAGAGAGACAGTTGATGTATGATAGTCAGACTTATGGTAGAGAGACAGTTGATGTGTGATAGTCAGACTTATGGTAGAGAGACAGTTCATGTGTGACAGTCAGACTTATGGTAGAGAGACAGTTGATGTGTGATAGTCAGACTTATGGTAGAGAGACAGTTGATGTGTGACAGTCAGACTTATGGTAGAGAGACAGTTGATATGTGACAGTGAGACTTATGGTAGAGAGACAGTTGATATGTGACAGTCAGACTTATGGTAGAGAGACAGTTGATGTGTGACAGTCAGACTTATGGTAGAGAGACAGTTGATGTGTGACAGTCAGACTTATGGTAGAGGGACAGTTGATATGTGACAGTCAGACTTATGGTAGAGATTTACAGTGATAATAATGAGTCTTGTGACAGAGGGATGGGCGATTTACAGTGCAGTAGCCGTGTAAATGTTAGCTGCTAGTTTAGCTCCAGTTCAGTGAATGTGTGATTAATGCTGTCCAAACAGAAATGGAGGGAAACGAGTGTTTGTCGTCCCTCTGTCCCTGGGTATCACCTGCTGTGACCTCACTTCCTCTTCATGTCTCAGCGGCTATGACCACAGAACGAATGAAACTAGCTGGTACATCGAGAAGCAGCAAGTCATCAAATAATTAAATGGTCCATATAATTTAGTGCATGTCAAACAATCTGGCTTTGTGAATGCAAACAATGTTTTGTGAATGAATAATGTGTTTTTCTTCCCCTTGAACTGCTGATACACAACTGTAAAATGAATCAGCTAGTGCATGCGGTTGATTCCACAGATATTTGACTTCTGGCAGTAAATATACTCCAAACGCGTTCTAAACTGCAATGCGTCAAGTGTATTATATTATAGTAAAGCCCACATGCGAATTAAAAGACTTTGTAAGATCATGAAGACGGCATGCACTTGTCCTCTGGGCATTTTAGTCTCTCTCTCTCTCTCTCTTTCAGTCCAAAGTATGTTTCCAGATCTTTCTTTGGATAACCTTAAAATGTTTTATGTTTCTTAAGATAACCTGTGTTTCTTAAGATAACCTTAAAATGTTTTATGTTATCGAAACTTTAAAGTTTTAAATTTTTTTGAAGTTTGAGCCATTGGTGGCATGTGTTACTCAGTCAGCATTGCAGCGCTGAGAATTTAACGGGTCATGAGGAAAAAATAAAAAACCTTCCAGAAGTTTCTCAGTGTGACTCAGTGCGATTTGAGATGACCAACTCTAACACAAACCACCTACTCACCATCCCATACACAAACATACAGAAAGACAGAGAGAGAGAGAGAGAGAGAGAGAGAGAAGGAGGACAGCATAGATGTTGAACTATTCTGTAAACATGTTTTTGAGACTGATCTGTGATCAGCACCATGTCAGTGTGACCAACTGTCCCTTCTCTGATTCATTTACTCAGAAACACCTCTGACCGGGCAAAAAGCGACCGGTTCTCACACAATAAAAAGCGTTATTGGCCGATCTCCATTCTGCCCTTACACCTCACTGAGGCGCAAGCTCTGCGCGTTCAGTTAGCAGTTTAAATGACTTTGAAGAGTTGGACACATTATATTCATAAAGACTGTTTAGATAACAACAAGACTGCTAGATCACTAGTAGTCACCCAGTCCTTTCATTTACGATGCATTTGCTTTTCTTTGCTCGCCGTCTTATCCAGCACAGTTTACACATAGTGCATGTAGCCAAATGGTTGAGTGAACTAATTTAAGCACCGGTTTGGGAAGCACACTGTGTAAGGACACAAAGTCTCAAAACTGATGGTTTTGCATTAGAAATGCACGTTAAATAAAGCTAATCGAAATCTAAAATACTGCGTTTGATTTTTTGGCGATTCGCAGTATAAGTGACAAATTTTTTTCAGTCATATTTTGGACCGCTGCCTCCTCCACTGTTTTAAAAGACAAAACTGCAAGTCATTCAACAGAGACAAACCTTCCAATTACTTGATTCAAATGTTAATGATAATTAATATGTATACGATTTAATATATCTCGTGTTTTTCCATTTCTAAGTCTGTCACAAACTGGTACCCACAAATTACGCAGCGCCACCCGTTCTTGGGCAGTAACCTAACTCTGAAGGGTCTTACACAGTTACACAGTTTGTAGTGAAAAGTTCTGATTTAGGCATGAAGAGAAAACCTTGAATTGGAAAACTTGACAAACAAACAAATAAATAATAAATAAATAAATAAATAAATAAAAGCCCGTAATCCCCGCCAAGAAAAAAGTCGTAAGACTGTGGTGATGTCATAAATCGATTTCCTTTAAAAGACTGATCATGACGTAAATCGTATGGCATTAGAGATTATTAAATTTGTTTAGTCGACACAGTATATGCATCACTGATACTGTATCCTATGCAGTGATTCCGATAAATGATCGTATCGCTTTTAGTATATAGCTATAGCGCGGGGAACACAAGCTTCACACACATCCCTCACGTTAACGTCGAGACTTAACTTCATGTCATTAAGAGACAATCAGAAAAGAAATCTCCATAGAATGAAACTGACACTTACTTGTTCCTTGTCTTCTCCACTCGCGACCGGTGCTGTTGATATTCACTAACGCTTTTAAGTAGTTTGCTTCACTACATTAGCGTGTTGTGAGGTTTGTCTGAGCAGGCTCGAAGTTAACGGCCGTCCCAGCTCGCCAAAGGGGCGCATGTACGCCCAGATTCTCGATGGGTACTTTGGACACACACATACACACACGCACACACACACACGCACACACACACACACACACACACACACACACAGCGTTGTGTGTATTCAGATGAAGACTGTCAGCAGTCCGCATCCGTGATTTCACATGCACGAGCCACGCCCCTTTTTTGGTTCTCTGATTATGATACAGGCGATAACTGAAAAGATTTTATGCAGCGTCAGATGTTATTAATGTTAATGTACCTGTTTAATTTTGAGATTTGTGAAGATTTTATATTAAACTGACCGTATCAAGATAATTTAGTATAACTGTTTTCACTCCAAATGGAAAACAAATACAAAAGTCAAATACAAAATAGTCCACTTGCATATTCAAGGGCTGATAGGTTAAGCCATCAGATATTATCCACGAGTAGATGATGATAATAATGACGATAATGCTTAAACTCCTAACATCTGCATTTTGGACACAGATAAACATACAGCATTATGCTTTAGCTTATTACTAAAAACTGTGTTTTAGGAAATCATGAAAATATACTGAAAACTGAATTTTATAAACCACAGAGCTGTGTAAAAGTACCGCTGCATGTGTAAGCAAATGTATAGGGCAGCTGTCTTGGCGTCCACTCAAACAGGGACTGTTAGAGGAGAAATTAAAACAGGACTGTCTGTTCTGTGTCGAGGTAATTGACTCCGACCGCAAGTCATAATTTACAGGTAATGAGAGATTCACCCATGACATCTGATGATGTCTGCATCTCTGATCAGGTCATCGCTGGCTCTCCGGACACACACACACACACACACACACGCACACACACACACTGAGTTAACAGGTTCTCTGGGGCAAACCATGCCCTACACAGGAAATATACAAGATGTCTGGAAACAGGACTGTTCTCATCTCCTCTAAAGCCTTGGGCCACCACACAATGCTGACAGTTTCTCTATGTTCTGTGTGTGTGTGTGTGTGTGTGTGTACCTGTTATGATTTTTGAATTTGTCCAGTTTAAATTGCAAGCATTCAACTGCTCAGTATTACAGCCCCAGTTCTTATTAGACAACATACAAAAATTTAAGTATCGCGATCCGACTGTTGTAGCGTAACTGTTTAACTTTATGTGATTTTTTTTCAAACACATATTTCTGATTTCATATATCCGTATACTTGAAAAGGTACGAACACCATTATTATCAAATAACTTTATATAACAGAATACAGACATCGGGTTTTTTGTTTTCTTTTTTGATAAACCTGTCGTAGAGTTAAACGGTTCAGCTAATCTGTTCTCAAGGTGGCGTCATTAACACGTTTCAACCAGAACATCCAAATGGCCTTTCACTAAAGCCTGTCGTCCTGAAGGTTCCACAATATCCATAGCAACAGCACTGGACCAAGTCATTAAGCAAACATAGGTAACAGGTGTCACGGTGTGCCTTAGCCTGCAGTTTTGCAAACAGTTCAAATGAATTTTAACCTTCATGTCTCTCCGTTCAAACCTGAGGAGAATGTAAACACTCTAGACACACAGTGCAAGTTTCCAGAATCCATCATGCAAAAGATACAGAATGAAAACACCAATTTCTCTATTTTATAGTCATTTATTTTTGATATTTTTACAAGGGCTGTCTTTGGATTACAAAGGATTTATGCTATTTTGCAGTAAACAGATATAAAGAGTAAGGGTTAAATTTGTGTATTTATATATCTACTTCTCTTTACTAACCAAAAACTGACATGCTTTGATTCTAAATTTCATGTGAGAGATGCCTTTTTTTTTGTTAGATGCTCGAATTCAACTCTCACCCTTAACCTGCTGTAGTCACATGGTCTGGACCCACAAATATACTGTCTATACCGCCCTCTAGAGACAAAAGTTGGTACTTCTAAAGAAGCAGGAACCCAAAGAGCTAAAGTCAGCACAAACCTCATTAGCATTTAGCACTTGGTTGCTAAATTTGTTCTTAACACAGATAGTCTAGACCTTCAGGGCTGTGTGTGCTATTCTGAAAGCGATTGTGAGTGTCGCTGTCCAATAGAGGGCAGCACCCTGTATTTGTTGAGACTACTACATGTTCGAGGAGTATCGTGTGGCACCACAGGTAAAGACTCAGGTGAACATATCTGCTTCGGCCCTGGTGAAACAGCCAGCGAGTGGAATACATGGCTGTGAGGAGGTCGCTCAGGATGAATTAGCCAGTCTTGGATTTGCACTGAAGGTCGCTGACGGTTTTTAGCCGATCTAGGTCGCGTTTGTTGAGACCCGTGCTGCTCCTGATGTCCAAACCTGCTGATAATCTCTCTGTTGTCCATCTCCTCCTGACAGGAGGCAGGAACACTGTTCTGAGTATCTTTACACGTAGTGTCTGAAGACATCTGCCATGGTAACATTTGAGAAAAACTTCCTGGACAATTTGACAGATTTTGGGCATGGGTGTTCTCACTGGGTCTTTGAGCGGAGCACTGCCTGTGGCCTCTGGCTGACCTTGGTCTTGGTGGAAGGTTCTTGGTCCTTTGGCCGGTCAATTCAGAGATCTTGTTGTCATCCTGGTTTGACTCATTAGATATCCTAGCCTGAACAGGAACCCCTGGAGACATAAACTTTGCCCCGAGACTTTGATCACTGTAGGGAGCTATTACGGGCTGCTCCGTGGGGATGTTTTGGGATTGGATCTCGTGGTTAAGATACGGTGGATAATTTCTCTGTCTCCATTTGGCAGATTTTGGCCTTAGTTGTTGGGTTCGGTTTTCGCAGTCCTCCTGACCACAGGTGGCACTGTAGGTTACAATGCTATCAGAGCAACTGTGTTCCATTGGCCTGTGCACAAGGTTTCAGAACAGAGACACATACATCAAATCACAATATATGCACAGAACTGACCACTCAAAATACATAAAGATACTGTGGTGAAGGTGGTGTTTCATATTTTGTGAGCACAGGTTTGCATAATAAAGGGCACTGGAGTGCCCTCCAATGGTCGTTTCTTCAACACGCCTGTATTTGATTGTTGCGAATGGCAATTGTTCTCAACTATTACAGTCACAGATCACCGTAAAAGAAACAGATCAGTGACAAACACAACCACAAAAGCAGTATAACCACAAACAAAAACAAAAACAGCACACTGACACATCACACAAGCTGTATATTTTGGCAAGGGATGAGCTCTATCACTCTGCATTATTACGATGGCATGCTCGGTGTTAAAACAGTATGAGTTTGCAAACCAAACTTTTTTGTGTGTGAAATAGCAGTTTTCATTCAATAGCCCACCTGAAAACTTACTTACACTGCCGTACAGAAAATCTACCCGATGAAAAACAGTATTTACCTGTGTGCCTCTCTTGAAAGCATCCTCACTGTGACTGAACAAAATGAGTTTCTCACGCGAACTCATCCACAAGACACCAAAGCTGCCCTGGAAACACACTGTTTGTCTGTTAAATATCAAATTCTCTCTCTCTCTCCCTGTCTCTCTCTCCGCATAAATTCACTGATAAGGGTGAGTCTGCCGACATAGAGGTAAACAGAAGCACAGAGCTCACTTTATCGTTATGGTTGGTAACACAGTTTATCATACAGATAAGAACCAGGAGTCTTAGAGACCATCAGCAGTTTATCAGCCTTGTGCGAAGTAAGGTCTGTTGTGAAATACCGGCTGCTGTAGATTGCGGTTTTCAAACTGTCAGCCGTTTGTTACGGCCTCCACTACTTTGATTGTGTCTTCCTTTCACATGCACATATTAATTCTACAGTTTCTTGATCAACATTTTGATAATGTACCTTAAAACTCACTTCACACTCAATTTTAATGAGATAATTTACCTTTCTATTAAACCTTTACAAACAAAGCATATTAGGCAGGCGCGTGCATGGTAGTAAGATAGTAACGGTTTCTGTTCGTTTTAAATTAACTGTCGAACCAGTAATGGTGATGATAGCGATATGTTAAGTTACAGCTTTAGCTAGTTTCTTTTTATAAAAGAGAAATGTGGTAGCTGTTAATCTAAATATTTATGGCGAACTTACTTATAACAATTGTAATTCAACAACTTTCCACAGCAACTTGTTACGGAACATAGCTAACTTCGTTCAGTACCTTCAGGTGTTAGCTAGCTACACTAACGGTAACAGTCGGAATGAACTATAATTTAACTTGTCGGCTAATTAGGTGTCAGATTTGTCAAATGGGGAGTAATTAAGCTATTTGTGTGTAAATTCTCATTAACATAAATGTGACTCCAGTACCTGACATTTGCAATTGCAAGATCCATTTAAGTGAAATTCAATGAAGCAGCGCAAACTAGACGCCTCACATTCTCCTCAGATCTACCAACTGCTTTATACGTACCCTTTTGAATGATTTAGCTGTATTCAGAGTTGCTTGATTAATCTGATATATATTTTAGATGGCCGGAGAGCTTAAACATAGCCAAGGCATTTCTTTGGAGCACTTCATTCTGCAGGTCAGTAACAGCAGCGGAGAAGTTTTAATCGCTCTCATAAACCAACTTCTGGAAGCACCTGGAATTTACGTTTTCGGGGATTTTCTGGAACTCCCTTGTGTCCAAGAGGTACAAATTCTAAATTCCTAAGAGTCGATTCCCTGTAAAGGAAAGAATGAATGAGTGTACGATGCTAGGAATGATTTGGTCAAATCAAATGCATTAATCAGAATGCCTCAGCAGATGGAGCTGTTTTCAAATAATCTGATTCTTGTTTCACTCTCATCCACAGATGGCTAAAGGCCCTAATGCTGGTTACACAGAGCTTTTGAAAATGTTTGCTTATGGAACCTACCACGATTATAAAGGTAAACCTATATTTTCTGATATGGAGTGTTACTTGTTGTCTTTTCAGAATATAAAACCATACTGTCCCTTCAGCACACAGGAGCACTTTGCCTCCTTTGTCAGAGGCACAGAGGAACAAATTAAGACTGCTCACCATTGTGAGTTTGGCAGGGAAAATGCAGGTACTGTCACATGTATTGGCTATAGTCTGCACTCTATGCCTACTCTCACTGTTTGTATGTTTGCCTGTCTTGGTGAAATTAGTCCTCAGTTTTTCACGTGGGCTGGTGAGTTGGTTCAAGAGTGTTGAACTTATCTGTTGTCAGCTGACAGTTTTAATTGTACGTATTCAAAATGTAACTGTCATCTCTGAAATGTTGGTGCATTTTTTAGTTAGAGCATACTCTCTCTCTCTCTCTCGCTCTCACTCTCTCATTCCCTTTCGTTCTCTCTCTCTCTCTCTCTCTCTCTCTCTCTCTCCTCTCTTTTTGTCCCCCCAGTGCATCTCATACAGTGTGTTGCAGAGTGCTCTGGAGTTGAGGAGTTTAAGGCAGCTGGAGGATTTGCTCATTGATGCCTTATCGGCTGATGTCATTCGTGGAAAACTGGACCAGTTCCACCAGCAGTTGGAGGTGGATGCCTTTATTGGACGAGACGTCCGTCGTCAGAGCATCGGCAATCTGGTGGACACCCTGACCCAGTGGTCAGTAGCCAGAAAATACGGAATTGTTTGCAGTCCTATTACATATTTTATATTTATTAAAATAAATGTGTGTGTGTGTGTGTGTGTGTGTGAAGGTGTTCTAGCTGTGAGAGTGTATTGTCAGCCCTTGACCTGCAGGTAGCTAAAGTCAGTGAGGAGAGACAGAGACATCGGAAAACCGAACATCTCCTGAGCGCTGAGGTCAAATATTCATTCTGCTGTTCTTTTCCCATTCTACACTCACATCACTATGCAGGCTACACTACACAGCGAAATAAACAGACAATTTTGTGTTTTTCCTGTCACGCTTAACACCAACTTGATGTCATCCAATCTGAGGTCACAGAGCAAAATCTAACCAATGCCACCCTTCTGCCCTCGTCACTCTGCCAACAAACTAATTCACAACTTATTCATGTTGTGTTTTCCTGGTAACATAAAGCCATAAATTAAATATCATGATTTCATTCTCCACATGTTTATGCTTTTGTTCATGTCATTGCTCTCTCTCAGGTGGAGAACATCTATAAGATGGTGACAGCATCCCCCTCCACCTCCTCTACCTTTGTGGAGCAGGCAGGGGAGCAGGAGAGGAGCCAAAGACAGTCCTGATCACCCGGTGTTCCTCGCAATGACCAGTCAGATCACAGTGCCCAGCACTCCCAGTCTCATGCCTGTCCAGACTAACTGACTAAACTTCATATTCATGTCTGTATTCCCTCTGTATCTGACCCTGCCTCATGCCTGCCCAGACTAACTCACTGAACTCCATATTCATGTCTGTGTTCCCTCTGTATCAGACCGCAGTATTCTGCTGCAGTCCTTTGTACACCTCCCTCATATTCAGCAATATTCCTAGATATTCCGTAATTTACCGATGCATCCTACAATACCACATCTCACTGTCCTCCTCCACCCTGCCACCTACCCTGACGTCTCTACACGGCCTAGAACATTCCACTATGATCTTTTATTGTATTCCATAACATCCTTACATATTCTACAGTTTACCACCATGTTTATTAATCTGTAATGCAATAAACAACATCCCACATTATTCCAACATCATTTAACATAATATCCCAACATGTTCCACAGTAATGCCACTGTGTCCCAGCCTTGTGTGTATATAGCTGAATTTAAAACAGAAGACAATTCAGATCAAATTCATCAGATTAATCTCAGTATTATTATAGATCCTGCTAATTCATTCCCATTTTTTCCCGTTTTCATAGCAATGTTGAGTGCCTACCCTTTTCCTCTTACGCGTATGTAAAAGCACATAAACTGCAGAGACTCCCATTTAAACGTGTCATGCACACAAGGCTGTGTCTTCAAACACTAATGCTCACCTCATCCATGCAGTTGGTGTTATAATAACTGTTTTATGTAGGCCTTGTTTTTGTAGTCATTAAAAACACAAAAGTGGCCATGTTTTCGTGTGAATGTGAATGCTCAGCTCTGCATGTCACCTCTATATTTCTGATACAAAAGCCTTAGTCTATCTCACACCTTTTCCTTTTTCCCATTTTTAACAGTACATTACAGGAGTCTTGTCCAAAACACCATAAAAAAAAACGAATGAAATATATAGTTCTTTTTTTTTTTTTACTCATGGGGAGATAAAAATGTAGAAATGATTTGATTAGACAGCAGTTTAATTCTCAGAGCTGTGTTCTCTGGGAAAGATGGACTAAGTGAGATGTTGGGAGAGGCTTTTTCTTCGGCTGTGTTAACCTACTGACCCACTTTTCAATTGTTTTCGGGGCCAAACAATGGAAGCAAATGGTTTCATAAGCGCACACAATACCTGGGTCTTACTCAACGCGATTGTTGTTCACATTTTATATTGTAAAGCGATTGTGGTTGTGCGTGCTCTCCTTTTGTTCTCTTTCTTTATGTAACCACCTCATCCAGACCCCTGGCCCGAAGTTATAAAACTCTCTCTCTCTCTCTCTCTCTCTCTTTTCTTTTCTTTTCTTTCATCCCTTTTCTTTGCCGCAGCAACGTATCGGACTCCAAGGCTGTGACGGCATGAATTTTTTCTCTCTCTTTTTTTTTTTTTTTTTTACTGGGAATTTGACCCTTACCTTCCCTCCTCCTCTGATGGGGTGGGGACTTTGTGTGAGGGGGTGGGGGGTTGTCTGTAAAAGTGAGAAACAGTGCCCTCATGAGGGAAAACAACTGAACACACTGACATTTTGGGAGCTCAGGTGAGTGCAGCTGAAAGTTTTCATTAAAACAGAAGAGGCCTTGCAAGCTGCGTATCTTTCAGCCTATGTGAAGCCTTTGTATCTAAGCTTTGTCAGCCTATGTTACCGTACTTCTGTTACTTTTATTATGTATTTTCAGAATTTTATTATGGCTACAGTTCCTCAGATTTCTTCTCAAGACTTACATACATCTCTCCTTGCTCCCTGTTGAAGTGACATGAGAGAATATTAAATATTGATATTTTCCTTTGGACTGACATTGGTATATCTGTGTCATTACTCTGCAAATGTGTTTTTCACTTTCATCTCTTTCAGCTCTAGTGTGCACTGATGGATTGAAGATTTGACTGAGGATTGTAGCATCACAGACCCCTGTCAAAGAGTGGAGCACGTAAGTAAAGCTGTAATCTATCTGAGAGAAATGTCTGTATACTTCATCTGTCTTTATGTCTGTCCTTTATTGTGTCTGTTCAGTCAACACCCTCTCTACTCCTCAGTCTCTTTCACTTGCTCTCTGCAGTCCACAGCTATGCCCTGGATGCTGTGATCAGCATCTTGATAGTGCAAGAGAATGACAGAGCAAGCGAGAGAGAGAGAGAGAGAGAGGGGGGAGGAGCGAGCAGAGGGCAGATTAATCAGAGGAGATCAAAGGGATGAGGAGAGAGAGAGGATGAATGGATGCCGCCGGCTTGTTTGTTCTCTGCCATCTCTCCCCCGGCCTGAATGGGCCTGCTCAGCCCACAGGCCTTTGTGCTGTGGAACACACAGTCACTTCACTGTTATGCTCCTGCCATCCAAAAGAGGAGGAGAAGAGAATGGGGAGAGTTTCTCTCTCTCTCTCTCTCTCTCTCTCTCTCTCTCCCTCTCTATCTCTTTTCTCTGAGCTGCTCACTTTCAAAGAGTTCTCTTTCTCTCTCTTTGACGTTTTGGAAAAACTGACCACTGGCAGACGTCACACACACACACACACACACACACAGTCAGACTCGGAGAGAGAGAGAGAGAGAGAGAGAGAGAGAGAGGGAGGGGAAGAGAGAGTGACACGTATGTTGGCAGTGTGGGGTGTGTGTGTCGTCAGTGCGGGCCGCTGCGGGGGCACCGGGGGGTTCGGGGCTCTTTGAGATGGGCCCGGGGCCGTCCCGCCTGCACTTTCATCCCTGGCCACGTTGAGTTGGCTTGAAGACGACTGTAACTGGCCCCTGGCCCAGGGGCCACTCATGTCCACACACTCATTCTTTTTTGTGCTGCTCCAGCAGATGCTGGCCATGTACGTTACAAACTGTTCTCACCGCGTCCTTTACCGTGTTCGCCCCCCTGCAACATTAGATCTGTATGCCTGCAACATACCTCTCATTCTCAGTGAACTGGTCAAGCCATTAAGGGAGAGGGCAGCCTTCCTCTGTTGTGTGTTACGGCTGTATCTGTTGTGTTCAGTCAAATTGCACATGACGCATCCGTTGAATTTGGAGATACTTCTCGCCAGTGCAGCCAATGTGACCAGAGTTCTCCTCTCAACGCACTAATATCACAGAAAAGACAAAGATGTCAGACGTTTTCTCTCATGTCGCGGGTCCCTGGCACTGTGGAGAGATTTTTCACGATTGAATCAAATGTTAGGGGATTGTTCCAAATGAAAAACACTGATTCAGAACTCTCTGATATTCTCAGTGCGGGACACTTTAAAAAGCTAATAAAGCAAAGATTTGCATCAGCCTGTGACAATCATCCATCGCTACAAATGTCAACATAGACTACAGCAGCCTTTCTGTTCTGTTCTGTTCTTTTCTTTTCTTTTTTTTTGAGTGGAGATGACAGTTTTCAGAAAAAAACAAATCCTTTGACTCTTTTGATTTCACAAAGACAGATTCATCATGAAACTAAACAAAAACAGAATTCAAACACGCTAATGCACACATAGATTGGATTGTATATATGTCTGTTTTTGAACGATTCAGTTTTTTTTTTTTATGTTAGCTGTAGACAGTTTGCTGGTTCTTTGCTTATCCTTAAGTATACTGGATGCCTAAACAGAGCCCAGCCCATCAAATGCGGCCGAGAACTAGGCCATCAGCAATGAGACTTAATTAGAATAATGGCAATATGAAGTGAAGTGGAAAAGTGGTTGGGCATTGCTAATTATATAGGCCGACTGTTTGGTGAACAGGGAAGAGCTGCTGATTGACAGCTGAACTCAGGTACTGAGACAGTGCATCACACAGAGCAAAAGTGTTGAAGCTAGTGATAAAGAAGGCAGTTGGGAGCAACATCAAGCTGATGGCCAGTCTAGTTGTTATTCCCGTTTCCAATGCTATTCCAATGCTGTACACCCACCAACAGCTTTAACGTATTCACTTATCATTATAAATATATATCAAGTCAGTGTTATTTACCCAAATTTCATCAAGCTAATCAGAAACTACAGGAGTAAAAAAAAAAAGGGAAAATTTCTGATCTGAAATTAAAACCTGTCTGCAGAGCGACGTATGTCCTAATGATGTACTGAGCTGTCCAAGAAATTCAAGTACCCACGCCCCTCATTCCGCACCCTTCCGGAAAAAAAACCAAAACAAAAAACAACCCTCCATCGAAATCTGAGAGTTTACTGTAAAGTTGTAAACTCTTGGGTGAGGAATGATAAAGCAGTGTTGTTCTTATCTGTGCTGATTTCTCTTCGGCGGCGCTGGGAGTGAAGTTGCGGCGAGAGAGAGAGAGAGAGAGAGAGAGAGAGACAAAAGCGATGTGAACTGACAGTATTTTAATAGAGAGGATAAAAGCATGTGAGTGATCAATAGGATCGGCCGGTCTATGATCGTCTGAGGCCAGCTTTGAAGTGGCCTCGCTCAAACAGACACGCAGCACAATGCTCCTCTTTCACAAGCTGGCAAAACGGCAGACGCTTTCTCTCTCCCTCTCTCTCTCTCTCTCTCTCTCTCTCTCACTCTCTCCAATATTAATGAATTCAAATGACCCTCTTTCTCCCCTCTTTCTCCTCCCCACCCTCTACCCCTCCTCTTCTCTCCACTCCTCTTCTCTCCACTCCCCTCCTTTCAGAACCACAGAACCAAACCTCTTTTTTTTTTTTTTTTTCATTTGCAGCCTTGGCAAGTTGTTCTCCATTCGCAGTCACTGTTTTAATGAATTCAGCTGCCTGTGCATTGGCTATGAGAGCAGCCCCCCCCCCCCCCCTGCTCCCCTCCCTCCCTCCCCCCCCCCCCCCCCCCCCCCCCCACCCCAACCGGAGTTCCCTCTGCGTGGCTCTATATATTCCTCAGACTGCTACAGGCTCCCATTGTCTTTCTAAGTAAACTTTGGAGACAGATGCCCGTATCTGCAGCGTGGGAGAGGGAAGCCAGCGAGGAGGAGTTGGGGAGTTGTTAGTGACCACACAATCCAAAGCAACAACCCCCTCCCATCCAAAACAGAAAAAGGATCTCTGTTTGTATCACAGCCCGGAGCAAGTCAGAGTTGAGCTTGACAGAGTTTCTCTTGGGGTTTTTGTTTTTGGGTTGTTGTTGTTGTTGTTTTTTGTGGTGTGGATGGAGCGACAACCTGTTGTGGAGTGGATATCTAGAGGCATGCCGGTGATGATGTGTTTGCTGCTGCTGTTACTGGTTGGGAGCGGTGCCGGAGCTCCCACTGGGAGAGAGGTGTACAGGATACCACAGAGTGCCCTAAAAGGTAGGCCATCAGGCTGCACTGAAACAAGGACTGATTGACTGCTTGACTGGACTTTTGATAAAAATGACGTTCAGTCGTCTTGCTTATTTCACGTGCATCTCATGGACCGACAGATTAGTTCCTTGGGACAAAACACAAGTAGTGTAGTTTTTGGTCTTACGTGCAAAACAGCAAAAACAATAAAAAAAGAAAAACAGAGACTTGGGGTGCACAGAGCAGGATGTGGTTTGGAAGGGGAAATGTTTATGCTGGCATGCTGAGAGTTTGGCATGGTCGTAGATGAGACGGTAATAGAAGCGCTCCAAAAAACTGAAGATTAAGGCTTTTTGTGGAAATCGGACAGTGGAGAGATGACACTGACCCCTAGACAGTTGTCATAGACCACCGTCAGTGTTGGTCAGGTAAATAATAGTGCTTTGTCAAATCAACTTGTTTAGATTTACTCACTCTTCCTCAAAGAAGCTTAGAAAACGTGCATACAATTGATCAGCAAAATAGCATAAATGCAGACGTCTGCAGACACATAATACACGAAGCAAGTGATTACAACACAAAGTGTACAGTGAATGCAAGGTGCAGATGCAAGACGCAAAGAAGATTCAGTGACAGTGCAATGAGAGGAAAGTCTGTAGTCATGCAGTCAATGGATGTCAAAGGCAATGCACATTACAGTCAAATGAATGTACAGTGTTAAGGGTTTCTCACAAACTGTCACTGTTCTTTAAATGAAAGATTGTAACATTTTGAGGGTAAAAAAAAGAGGCAAATCTCATTGTGTTGACAGAATCACCACACAAACTTCAGCTTTACAATTCCAACTGTCTTAGAAAGAAATCTCAGCTTCAAAAAGTTGTTTTCATTGTGTTTTACAATTACACAGAGTACTGAGGTGGAAAATATCTTTTATCCTTTTAATAAATTCACATGATCAAAGATTAAAACAACTTTCAGCAAATCATCCTTCAATGTCCATTTTCTGATTTGATTACAATATATATATATATATATATATATATATATATATATATATATATATATATATATATATATATATATAAGAATTGAGTTCAAAACTGGGCTGACAGATGAATGTCACAGTGTTTCATTAAAATCTTATAACAGATTGAAGAAGTTAAGCATTGCTTTGGAGAGCAACACCCACTGTCGGGGCTTAAAAAACCAAGGTCTTTGTGACTCTAATCAGTGATGTCTGAAAGAGAATGTATTTATTGATCTGTGTGTGTGGTTTGCAGCTATAGGAAAGAATGTATTTATTTATCTGTGTGTGTGGTTTGCAGCTATAGGAAAGAATGTATTTATTTATCTGTGTGTGTGGTTTGCAGCTATAGGAAAGAATGTATTTATTGATCTGTGTGTGTGGTTTGCAGCTGTAGGAAAGAGAATGTGTTTATTGATCTGTGTGTGTGGTTTGCAGCTGTAGGAAAGAGAATGTATTTATTGATCTGTGTGTGTGGTTTGCAGCTATAGGAAAGAGAATGTATTTATTGATCTGTGTGTGTGGTTTGCAGCTATAGGAAAGAGAATGTGTTTATTGATCTGTGTGTGTGGTTTGCAGCTGTAGAGTCTCAGAGGTGTTTTTAGTTTTTTTTTTGGATGGTGTCCTTGGTTGGTCTGTTGGTAGAAGCTGACTCAGTTACTGATTCACTGTGTGAACAGCACAAAATGGTCCAGTTCAGTCTTCCTGTCAGTATCTCTCACTGTACTGCTCCTCTAATGAAACCCTCACTCAGTACGTCCCCCTGTGTCAGAGTACAGTACACCGCTAGACCGCCGAGAACGTGTCAAATGCCTCTCTGGCGGCTATAACATCAACACTGGCGTAAACTTGCCTGGTCAGCAGATACACACACATGCACACTCACACATACACACGCACACACACATAGATTTGGGCATGCTCTCCTAGCAAGACACTGTCCCACTCTAAGTCTTGTCACAAATGTATTCTTATATAAAATCCTTTGCATTGATCAGTAGAAATGTCATCAGGCAAAATGTTTTATCGGTTTAACACGAGGCTGGATATATAAAAAGAGCATCCATAGATCTCTAGCCCAGGAAAATAACAGCTGGAACAAATCTCTTTTTAAAATTCTCTTTGGAATAATGAGTGTTGGGAACTGGAGCTCCCATTGAAATTCTACTGAAACTGAGCATTCTATTGATTCCATGAACCTGAACATTCTATTGGTTCTATTGAAACCGAACATTCTATGTGAATTCCATAGATAGCAGTACATCACCACTGTCATCCTCTTCGTCTGATTATCCTATGCTCAAAGTCCTGCTGTCCTGCCAGACTCTGACTCCACTGATCCTATCCTATCTTATTTGACCAGGACAAATTCATTGACATGACTGTTCTGATTCATTTCTCTCTCTTTGTACATCTCTCGCTGTCTAAAGTCTCAAACTCTGATCAGGTACATTTGCATGAGAGAAAATGTATTGCCAAACTCACATATA
>NC_044499.1:2946313-2958813 GCF_902362185.1 Chanos chanos
GCTCTCTCAGGGCACCTGTAAGAGCGCCTTGGGGAAAGAGCTGGTCACCAACACCATGTTCTGCGCTGGATACCTGTCGGGGGGGATCGACTCCTGCCAGGTACAGAGCATCAACGCCAGTACCTCACCAAAACACCTGAATCTCACCTGAACTCCATCTAATCCCCACTTAAACCTCACCTGAGTTTTACCTGTACCTCTCTCAATATTCACCTGAAACTCACCTGAACTTTCTCTGCACTCATGTTCAATCACCAAAACGCAGAACTCCAGGCTTTTGTGGGATCTGATCAGATGTGGGGTGATCCACAATAACTGGAGATAGATGGAGTGCGGTTAGCAGAACAAATTTAAACTTTACATTTTCCTGAGCTATGGAAAGCCGATCAGACACTCTTTACTTTCAGTGTTTACACGTATATATCAATGTGTGATGTTTTATTGTAGTTTTCAGTGTAGAATAACTGATACTCTACTTTTCTCTCTGCTAGTGAGGGATTCAAGTTTTTACATCCATCACAGAGTTTAATGCTGAAAAGTTTTTACATCCATCACAGAGTTTAATGCTGTAAAGTTTTTACATCCATCACAGAGTTTAATGCTGTAAAGTTTTTACATCCATCACAGAGTTTAATGCTGTAAAGTTTTTACATCCATCACAGAGTTTAATGCTATAAAGTTTTTACATCCATCACAGAGTTTAATGCTGTAAAGTTTTTACATCCATCACAGAGTTTAATGCTGTAAAGTTTTTACATCCATCACAGAGTTTAATGCTGTAAAAGTCTTGTCTGTAGTGCAGTAAAACATGCCGTATAAATATGTGTGGCGTTTGACACTGCACTGTGAGAGAAATGCTTTTGTGTGTGTATAACGCTATGTGTGTTTGCAGGGGGATTCTGGGGGCCCGCTGATCTTCCAGGACCGGATGTCGGGTCGGTTCCAGCTGATTGGGATCACGTCCTGGGGAGATGGCTGTGGAGAGAAGGGGAAGCCAGGAGTGTATACACGCGTCACAGCCTTCTCCGACTGGATCCTCTCTGAGATACAGAGTGAGTCACACACACACACACACACACACACACACTTACACACACACACACACACACTTACACACACACACACACACACACACACACACACACACACACACACACACACACACACACACTTACACACACACACACACACGTGCGTGCGCGTCACAGCCTTCTCCGACTGGATCCTCTCTGAGATACAGAGTGAGTCACATACACACACACACACACACACACACACACACAGACACATACACAAGCACACACACACACAAACACGCGCGCCCACACACACACACACACACATTCACAGACACACACACACGCACGTCACTTACACACACACACAGACATTCACAGACACACACACACACACACGTCACTTACACACACACACACACACGCGCACACACACACACACACACACACACACACACACACACACACACATACACACACACACACACACACACATTCACAGACACACACACACACACGTCACTTACACACACACACACACACCAACACACACCAACACACACACACACAAACACGCGCGCGCACACACACACACACACACACACACACACACACACACACTCACACACACATACTTAGACATGCCCACACACACTCAGCAATTACAATTACTACTGTCTGCTTTTCAATCCTAGAGTCCTTTGGGAGCAGAGAGCCCACCTGTCCAGAGCTATTGAAGACCACCGAGCTGACGGAAGAACAGCAGAGGTCAGAGTTCACCTCCATCTGCCGTTACTACACCCTGTCCTGCCCCTCCACCCTGGACTCCAGCGCTTGCACACGGCTTGCACAGGACAAATGCCAAAACCGCTTCAAGAAGTGCCGTGAGTAGACAGCGTTCAGTCTTTAACACTCTTCTAACGCTCTCAGAGCAGGGGGTTCAGGTCCCACCCGTGGCCCATGGCAGACTGACCCTGGGGTCTCCCGCTCCTCATCACTGACAGCAGGGCACCTCCACAGTCACGGCTGCGGTCATGTGACCACACGTTAACCAGCTGGTAGTGTTAAAAACGTTACGTGAATGCATGGCTGATAAATGTCATAATGCCTCATTAAATACTGACCGTCCACATTCTGATATGAATGATCAGGTTGTTGATGCTTTCATTCTCTCTCTCTCTCTCTCTCTCTGCAGAGCTGCGTTCCTTCCTGCAGACGTTGCTCGACCTCCTGCAGCGTGCCGATGACTACATCAGAGACAAGGTGGATCTGACCTTCTTCACCCAGACGCTGCCTCAGCTGGTGGAGCACATTTACAGCACGGCGCTCAGCTCCACCCGCGAGCGGCGTGAAGCCCCATCAGGTACACCAACATCCACCCACTGTCAGCCAGCCAGTCAGATCACAGACAGACAGACTCCATGGTGAACATGGGACATAAGTAAAAACAGTGATGTCAGTGCTTCATGATTACACAGCTATACAGTCTCAGGAAAGTCTACCTCACTTTCAGCAGGAATGTGATCTTACAGTGTGCGGAATTTACGTTAAACTTCATTCAGTGAATTTATTTATTTATTTGTTTGTTTGTTTTCAGACACATAGGGCTTGTGGGATTGTTTACACTAATTAAAGTCAGATAACCACTTCAGGATTTGTGTCTTTCATACAGTGCTAGTGGAGTAGTTCCCTGTGAGGTCTGGAGAGTCAGATGAGATCAGAGTGATGAGTAGGTGGTTGGTCATGGTGTGACAGTGGTATTATTTTAAAAGAACAGGTATTCTCCACTGTCCCTCCGCGAGAGTCCATCCCACACCTGCCGGCTCTGTTTGAGGAGGTAGGCCCCCTGCTGGATGACTGGGGGAACTACCTCAGAGACATGTCTGACGACCCGGACCAGAAGTCAGACTCTGACACAGCAAAACACCACCACCCAGAGGAGCATCTCTTCCTACAGGTAAACACAGACATGCACACACACACACACACACACACACACGCATAGTCACGTACACACGTATACACACACAAACACACACACACACACACACACGTGTGCGCACACACACACACACACATTTTTACACACAGGGGTTCCTTCCTACAGATGAACATAGACAAAGTGTTAGACACTTGAAAAGTAACTAATAAAGAAGTTTAGTTCTTCGTGTTTTGCTGGATGTATACAGCGTTTCATGTTTTGCTGGATGTATACAGCTCTATGATATTTGGCTATCATCTTCACAAGCCTTCCTCTTATTCTTCTGTGTGTAACTCTGTGTGACGTGTTGTTTTGGGGGACGGACTGCCTTAGTTGACCCTGTGATATCATTTCAGGATGAAGCTCCTGCTCTCCGTCGGCTGGATGAGGAATTACGCTCCGCTATCACAGTCTTACGCTCCAGACTGGAATCTCGCCTCATTCCCACTATTCCAGAGCTGGACCAGCATTTCCTCCAGAGGGACTTTACCATTCCCACATTTCCACATCCAGTCACCTCGAATCCCTCAACGTTACTCTTTGATCAGTTTCACACTTCTGAGCAAACTGCCCCAACATCCACTCCCCTAAGCACTCTGGGAAACGAAGTCCAAACAGGAAGTGCAAAGAAAAGTCTGTTAACAGTCACACGGGAAGTGCTGCAGAACATGCAGGAGCTTGCAACACTCAAGTCATTACCATCAGCCAATACCCCTCAGCCCTTATCTGATGTCACCTCTAATTGGCTGCCAGAGGGAAGACTGACAGGTGCAAGCCCTGCCCCCACCTTGCCTCCATTTCTCTGGCCTGTCTTTAACAGTCCTGCCTCCAAAAGGACAAACAGTAAGCAAATTCAGTGTTCTCATGTAAAATCACACAGCATGCTTATTGAGTCTGTGGACCCACACATCAGAACACAGATACATTCTGTAACGGTGCTTATACTAGAGAGAAACGACTGACTCTTTTAGATGCCTTTAACTGAGATAGCTGTGAAGCCATCTTTTAGTCATTGGAAAGATAACATGACACAGTATGTCACAGCTCTGGCATCATCCAATCATCTGCTTTGGTTTCAGAGCGAGTGCAGAGGAGAAGGCGGGGCCTGAACAAGCGACAGTTACTCGGGACAGGCAACAAAGGTTCGTATTACCAATGCTTCGCTAAGCGTACATGAGGCAGTGCAATCTGTGGCCAAGACCAGAGAGTCTTTCTCTATAGGACTGGAGACCAGAGAGTCTTTCTCTATAGGACTGGAGACCAGAGAGTCTTTCTCTATAGGACTGGAGACCAGAGAGTCTTTCTCTGTAGGACTGGAGACCAGAGAGTCTTTCTCTATAGGACTGGAGACCAGAGAGTCTTTCTCTGTAGGACTGGAGACCAGAGAGTCTTTCTCTATAGGACTGGAGACCAGAGAGTCTTTCTCTATAGGACTGGAGACCAGAGAGTCTTTCTCTATAGGACTGGAGACCAGAGAGTCTTTCTCTATAGGACTGGAGACCAGAGAGTCTTTCTCTGTAGGACTGGAGACCAGAGAGTCTTTCTCTATAGGACTGGAGACCAGAGAGTCTTTCTCTGTAGGACTGGAGACCAGAGAGTCTTTCTCTATAGGACTGGAGACCAGAGAGTCTTTCTCTATAGGACTGGAGACCAGAGAGTCTTTCTCTATAGGACTGGAGACCAGAGAGTCTTTCTCTATAGGACTGGAGACCAGAGAGTCTTTCTCTATAGGACTGGAGACCAGAGAGTCTTTCTCTGTAGGACTGGAGACCAGAGAGTCTTTCTCTATAGGACTGGAGACCAGAGAGTCTTTCTCTATAGGACTGGAGACCAGAGAGTCTTTCTCTGTAGGACTGGAGACCAGAGAGTCTTTCTCTATAGGACTGGAGACCAGAGAGTCTTTCTCTATAGGACTGGAGACCAGAGAGTCTTTCTCTATAGGACTGGAGACCAGAGAGTCTTTCTCTATAGGACTGGAGACCAGAGAGTCTTTCTCTGTAGGACTGGAGACCAGAGAGTCTTTCTCTATAGGACTGGAGACCAGAGAGTCTTTCTCTATAGGACTGGAGACCAGAGAGTCTTTCTCTATAGGACTGGAGACCAGAGAGTCTTTCTCTGTAGGACTGGAGACCAGAGAGTCTTTCTCTATAGGACTGGAGACCAGAGAGTCTTTCTCTATAGGACTGGAGACCAGAGAGTCTTTCTCTATAGGACTGGAGACCAGAGAGTCTTTCTCTGTAGGACTGGAGACCAGAGAGTCTTTCTCTATAGGACTGGAGACCAGAGAGTCTTTCTCTGTAGGACTGGAGACCAGAGAGTCTTTCTCTATAGGACTGGAGACCAGAGAGTCTTTCTCTATAGGACTGGAGACCAGAGAGTCTTTCTCTGTAGGACTGGAGACCAGAGAGTCTTTCTCTGTAGGACTGGAGACCAGAGAGTCTTTCTCTGTAGGACTGGAGACCAGAGAGTCTTTCTCTGTAGGACTGGAGACCAGAGAGTCTTTCTCTATAGGACTGGAGACCAGAGAGTCTTTCTCTATAGGACTGGAGACTGGAGACTAACCAACTTAAGTGAGGTCTCTTTATAGATCTCACCTTATATATATAATGGCCCAAAGCATGTGTGTGTGTGTGTGTATGGCATTAGCAGCATGAGAGGATGTTGACATTAATTTGTGTGCGTGTGTGTGCGTGTGCGTGCGTGTACAGTGTGTCCGGGAGCGGCTGAAACAGCTCGGCAGGTCAGTGTGACTAAGGAGATGTACCACTGGATCCTGGATATTCCCCCACACAACCTCAGCATGAACTTTCAGGAGGTGAGGGTGACCCCACACACACACCGCCCTCACTACACACACCCTTTACATTCACTATCAAAGCCTCACGTCGCTTATTATAGACATATTATACATTTGACATTAACACTGTCTTTGTTTATTATTTTATATTATACTGGGTGAGAGACACAAGTCCTGTGCAGAATCACTGTTTAAATAATAAAGGACTTTTACATTAGTAGTCTGTTGTGTTTAGTTGGATAATGTTGGTCAGAGTGATTTGAGTTGTTGTGTTAAGTTGGGTAGTGTTTGGTGAAGGTGATCTGAGTTGTTGTGTTAAGTTGAGTTCTGTTGGTAAGAGTGATTTTAGCTGTTGTGTTGGTCAGAGTGATTTTAGCTGTTGTGTTGGTCAGAGTGATTTTAGCTGTTGTGTTGGTCAGAGTGATTTGAGTTGTTGTGTTACGTTGGGTAGTGTTGGTAAGAGTGACGTGAGCTGATTTTGTGCGTTGGGCTCTGTTTCACTAATCCGTGTTGCGTTTTTTCAGATCCTCGTGGACCTCACCTCGAAGAATGAGAGGGGTCTCTACGAGGCAAGGGTCAAGGCCATCGCTGGGGGGCGACCTATGACCTTCTACAGCCTGGTGGGTTTGGAGAACGAGTCGTTCTATCGGAGCATGCCCCGAATCATCGCTCTGGCCCTCGATGGGCTCAAAACATAAAAAGGAGTCGACTGACGAACAAACACAAGGGACTTAAAATGAGGTAGGAGGAGGCTGGACGCCCCAGCGCATACCCTGGAGCACCTCCCCCTCTTCTTCACACGCACACTCCGCTCCTTCTCTGGGCAAAGGATGGAGACACAGGGAAAAGAAAAGAAAAGATGGATTGAGCGTGATGGAGCCGTAGTTTCTTCCCCATGGAGACTGTCCTTTAAGGACATCGTGACTGATTGTGCTGAATCGTCTGTGAGCTGCAGCGTGCGTGCTGACGGCTGACGTCTGTGTTGTGTCAGTGGGTCTGCTGGCTTGCTTCATCAGCTGCAGCCTTGGTTTTCAGGCCGAGGTGTCAGGAGTCTCTACCCCTGTACGTTCCACAGATAAGGCTGCAGCTTCAGGGCACTGGGAGGTGAAACAGCATGAGGGCTTTTCAGTTTGGAAACTCTCTCCATGCAGAGCAGAGAATGTACCGGAAGATACTGTCAAACATTTCTCGTGGCCAACAGTACAGCGACCGGACTTTAACTTTAAGTTATTCTCAACTTCAGTTCACACAGAGGTTCAGCTTCTCCTCATTCAGCATATGGACTGCATGCTTGTTTTTGATATGCATATTTATTTGTAAAGAAAGATGTTATTTGTATTTTTGTAAAAAAAAAAAAAAAAAAAGAAAAGAAAAGAAAAGAAAAAAAGAACATATATAAACAAATAAATGATTATTCCTGTATGGCTGGGTCATCGTTTAAAAAAAATGTGAGCACTCACTGACATCTCATTATATTCATTCTCTCAGCTCTGTCCCTGTCATCCATCTCTCGATGATGCAATTCCAGACTTACTACTGAAAGAGTGTGTCAGCTGTCTAAATGTCTCCCCGTCACTGTCCTGACTAAAGTCTGTCACATATCTGAGGACAGCTGTTATAAGCTCTCCTAAGACTTCTCTTATTGTCCTTTGAAGACCAAACAATGTGCCCTCTGTGGGTGCCAGGTATTCTAGGGAAACTTAAGAGATAAAGGTGGTTTCTAAAGCTCTGCCCAGGGATACCACTGGTTCCTGATTCCAACCTGTAGCATAGGGCAGGATGGACATTCAGTATCTCTGCCGCCCAAATACAGTGAATCTCTATGAATATTTCCAGCTCCTGACTGTACAGCTGCACTAATCCCAATGGAGTATTCTGCTTAGATATGCCAGGGTGTGTCAGCAGAGTACACGTGACCCCAAAACCGTCAGAGCAACCGACACCCCAATCACAATACCTTTGACCTCACCTTGTCCCTCGTCACGATCATAAAACAGGAACTAAAGTAAGGAAGAGACACGAAGGCGCTCAATACAGTGTGCATGTTACAATGTTTATGACATTGTCATTACATAAACATATGGTAGTACACCACTCAAACGGAGAACATTCAGTAACACGTTATTTTACAATCCACTAATTCCCAGGTGTTAACTAGGAAATGAGATGGTAATAAAAGTACAGTTATTAGGAAAGGAAGTACAAAATAATTTCCTGGTAAGTACATGGAAACCTACTAGGAGACTAGATGGCAACAACCCTAAACCTAACCCAACCCTAATCCTAACCATCAGGGTAGGTTAGTAGGTTTCCATGTACTTCCTAGATAATAATTTAGTACTTACTGTACATTTGTAATGGGTACTTTCCCAATAACTATATTTTGTTGCCTTCTACTTTCCTAGTCGGTTTCTATGGACCAGGAAATGATTTCGTACTTCCCATCTGTTTTTTTGGCACTTTCCTGATAACTGTTTTTTTTTTTTGTTACCATCTCATTTCCTAGTTAATACCTGGTAATTAGCAGACTGTAAAATAAAGCCAAACCTTACCAAACATCCTCCTCAATTGACAGTGAATATTACAGAGACGCTGCCTGCACTGAGAAAAAGCATTAAAGTGATGAAGAAGCTTACTCAAGTATTGTACAAAATTTTTAGTTCAGTTTGCTCAAAAAGATGTGAATCTAAATTGCCTTAGATTTCTTTACTGAGGGTATTTTGTGTATTTTTGGTTGCATAATGTCATTTGATTTTATTCATTCAGTTAGTTCAGTTTTGGAACATAGTTGGGTTTGAAAGCTAGTAATGCACATCCTGACTAGACTGAAATGAAGGACTCTCTAAATCTGGCCACTGTGACACATGACACCATAGTGACGGAACTCACCCTAACCCAAAGCTGGCCCAAAGTTGTGTGCACATTGGTCACAAAGCTTCAAATGACAGAGGACATTTCTAGATTAAAAAGATTAAAGATTAAATCTCTGTGATCGCACACACACACACACACACACACTGTGAGCAGTGAATTTGACTTCTGCATTTAACCCCTCCTTACACACCAGCAGTGAGCACACACAACCACTAGGCGCAGGAGCAGTGGGCAGTACACCTGCACCCCAGGGGGCAGCTGGGGGTTAAGTGCCTTCCCCGAGGGCACTTCAGCCATGGACGTTTTCCTGTCGGTGCTGGGAATCGAACCAGCGACCTTTCAGTCACAAGCCTGCTAAAGAAGGGTTAGGATAACAAGTTAATGTCTAATAGTAATATTTTTTCTGTATAGACGCCTTCCTTTTTCGTGTCTGTAAACTGGTGGGGCTGACAAACAGGGCTGAATTTTTATTTTTCGTAAGTTGTTGATTTCAAAAAGAAATGTATTAGTTTGTATTTTGCTTTCTCTCTCTTTCTCTGAGGATCTCCTAACCCTCCTCTCATGCCCTTTATGGGCTTATGTCCTAATAAGCTGATGAAAAAAACAGGTTTAATATTGATCTCAATGGCAGTATGCATCCAACATGTACATCATTGAACTGAAAGAGGAAAATGTGTAGCCCCGCAAATGAAAGAAAACGATCCAAATTATAAACTTGTAACCACCTATTTGAGCAACCTTGATCTTTTAAAGGCATTTCAGTGAGGTAAGTCATGTCACGCCACAGGACAGTACCGTCACACGACAGGACATTTATGGTTTAGTGACCATTTGGAGGCCATGTTGTGAATAGTTAGCCTTTTATCGTTATGTAGCTAAATATATATGTTAAAATCTTTTTACACTTATAATGTGGATGTGCGACACTACAGGACAGAAGAAAACGGCCACATCAGTGGCTCACCTACAACTATTACTTTCTCATATTAATAAGAGATGGAGACTCATCCTTTGACCCTCACATCCACAGTTCAACTGTCTGACAGACTTCCTGATGAAGGTCTGATGGAAATGATCCCATGGTTGGATTCATGCTTATTTATGACATAGATGTTTTGTGTTATGTTGCAGGACTAGATTCAGATTACAAAATGTAATGACTTGTGACTAATTTCAAACAACTTCAGTGACATCAAAGACCATCATTTAGGGAAACAGGCACCTGTGAAATAATAACAAATGTCTTTTAATCCATTTTAATTTTTTGTTATGCTTACATTTCCTGCATAAAGCCTATTATGGTCACTCTGTGTGACATTTTGGATGTTTAACTTGAAAATAGTTTAATAAAAAGGAACATTTTACTTGAAAGTGAAGTAACCATTTTCTTCATTACTGAAGATTTTTGAAACTAAAAATAAACTTTAATCGGTATTTTCATTTGACGGTTGTGAAATGAGGCTCCTGTCAATTAGCCAAATATACTGCATAATACAAAGTAGTTTGCGATGCGTGGGTTTCCTCCATGAGCTCCGGTTTTCTCCCACAGTCCAAAGACAAATAAGTCAGGCGATTTAAAGACACTGAATTGCCCCTAGGTGTGCATGTGTGTGTGAATATGTTTGTCTTTGAGTCTGCCCTGCGATGGACTGGCGACCTGTCCAGGATGTTCTCCCGCCTTTCGCCCAATGAACGCTGGGATAGGCTCCAGCCCATCCCCCTGCCATTCTGATTAGCATAAGTGGCTTAGAACATGAATGAATGAATAGTTTGTGATGGATATAGTTTATGACAGGTCACGTTTTGCATTTTTGAGTCGCTAATAGAAAAGGATCATCTCTTTTGTTCATCTAAAATCACGTTGCTTTAGCAACTAAATGACTGTCGGTATTTATAAATCTGTTTGGTTGCCATGCCGCATACCGCATTTAACGTAATCAGCAAGTGAACAATTACAGTTATTATAATTACTTTAAAAACTTTAGATTGTTGAAATGGATGCACACTCCGTTCCTGACAGAGAACAACAAAAGAAAGTAGAGGTGATTAAATGTATCGGAATCTTAGAGAACTAAGGGTTTTTGTAGCCGTTTTCTGGTCAGTTTTGAAAGGAGTTTTTACAGCGTTACCGCAATTTGCTTGGTCGGTGCTGGGGAGGTTGGTCAGCTGTCAGAGGCCGGAACGGCACCACAACCATGGGGAGCTGTCAGCTGCTCTGAGGAGAGACGACTGACTGATATGTTTAAACAGCTGAACCAACGGACCTGTTTATGTAAGCCCTGGTAAAGAGGACCTGTTCGGACCTGTTTATGTAAGCCCTGCTGAAGAGATTAATGCGTGTAGATTGCAGAGCTATGTGGCGTTTTTGAAAAATTATCGCGATAATGAGAACTCGAGATGATAATGACACAACGTGCCATTTTCAGTCCTAAATACCCCACTGAGATACCAGCTGGACGTGCTACATTTAGCTCCCTTGAAACAGGACACTGATAATTGTGACTATGTAATGAAAATGCAAGAACAGACAAATACTCTTCCAGGACCAACATTTTTAAATAGCAGTTGATATTTTAAAAATATATCTGTACGATCTGTATTACATCTGTACTGTGTTGATGACACACACACACACACACACACAAATACACACTCTTTGTTTTTTAACTTTTTTTTTTCTACAGGCTACAGTTGACAGTCCTGTCACATTTCACTGCTCAGATGTGATGTTAGAAAAGGGGATGGGGATGATGTTGATGAAGACTAAGAGAATCTCCATACCTCCTATCAGCCTCTCCTCTCTCAGTTTTTCAGTATCCGTGAAGCATGTTGTGATGGTGGACCTGATTCACCTGAGACAATACACAGGCATCATCCCTCTCAGGACACACTGGAGACAGAATGAGCCTAATGATTCATTTCTATATGGGCAGAAAACACTGGACAGTGGATAAACCAATCACAGAATCAGAGCAGAACATCTATGGACACACACGGAACATGTTCTCCATACAGCACTGGTTTACTCTGGGATGCAGTCTGTCTTCTCCATACAGCACTGGTTATGCAGTCTGTCTTCTCCATACAGCACTGGTTTACTCTGGGATGCAGTCTGTCTTCTCCATCCAGCACTGATTTACTCTGGGATGCAATCTGTCTTCTCCATACAGCACTGTCTTCAGTTCTGTCCATGTTTTCTGAGTTTGTTCCATGTTTCTTCAGTTTGTTCACTGTGTCTTTAGTTTCGTTTAATCTGTCTGGCGGACAGTGTCCTAATACTGTGTATTATATACACGTTATGATTTTCCACCTGTGCATATCCGCTGTTTTATCTTTCAGGTTTCAAGTTTCAAGTTTATTGTCATTTACTAGATAACAATGTGGACATCACTATCAGTACTGAAATTCTTGGGCTCGGGGCCAATTCAACTTGCATAGTAGACAGGTAGAGTAGATAATAAATAGAAAAGAATAGGTTAAGATAGCATAAAAAAAATATATATATATCAAAATATAAAATATAAAAAATAAATGAAATATAAAAAATAGATAAAAAAGAGGAAAAAAAGGAAATATATACATGTGCACTAAATAGAGTAGAAATGGAGTAAAATACAGAGTAAAATACAGAGTGGATGTAGAGAGTAAAATACAGAGTGGATGTAGAGAGTAAAATACAGACTAAAATACAGAGTGGATGTAGAGAGTAAAATACAGAGTGGATGTAGAGAGTAAAATCCAGAGTAAAATCCAGAGTGGATGTAGAGAGTAAAATTCAGAGTGGATGTATAGTCAGTGAAGTGTAACGCTTTTTAAAGTGCAGGCGGCAGCA
>NC_044499.1:2963813-2966313 GCF_902362185.1 Chanos chanos
ACTCTGTTATACTCTACCACACTCTGCCATATTCCACTACACTCTGCTACACTCAGGACCCCACACTGCTACACTCTGTTATACTCTACCACACTCTGCCATATTCCACTACACTCTGCTACACTCAGGACCCCACACTGCTACACTCTGTTATACTCTACCACACTCTGCCATATTCCACTACACTCTGTTACACTCAGGACCCCACACTGCTACACTTTGTTATACTCTACCACACTCTGCCATATTCCACTGCACTCTGTTACACTCAGGACCCCACACTGCTACACTCTGTTACACTCCACTACACCCTATTACACACTGCTACACTCTACTACACTCAGGACCCCACACTGCTAAATTCTATTACACTCTACAACACTCTGATACACTCTACTACACTCTACTATACTCTGCCACACTCTGCTATACTCTGGGCTCACTTCATTTGGGTAGGCAGTGTTTCTTCAGAACATACCATTGTAAGAATGTCAATATTTCTTCACCTTTGTTAGATCTCCAAAAAAAAAAAAAAAAAAAAAAAAGAACAAGACGACTTAAACTCTCTCTGCTTCTGTTTGAAACCGTTATGTTTCTAGAACATTTCAGCAGTGTACTCAGGGTTTGACTGAGAGGAGTCTGTTGAGACAGATTCTCCTCTGTGCTCTATGATTAAAAATGTTTTCACGTAGATGTTTGTAATTATAGATCTGTCTTTGCTGGAGCTCTCTCTCACTCTGAGTTCAGTCAGACAGATCCACTGGGAATAGAGTGTGATTTACATTTCACACTGTTGTGTACGATGATGTATCTCTCCTCTGTATCTACTTTATTGCTGTCTTTTTGCAGAAAATGGTGAGTGGGTAATCAAACACAGACCAGCTAAGAAGCTGGTAAATGAGGGGTATGGCCCAGACGAGCTGGAGTACCAGGAAGTGGTGTTCTTCCTCATTATCCAGAGGAAACCCCTCTTCTACATCATCAACATCATCGTACCCTGCGTTCTCATCTCCTCGCTTGGCCTGCTCATCTACTTCCTGCCCGCAAAAGGTCAGGGCGGGTCGCCGTAGCGACTGGCAATATTCCCTTGTTGTGTTTTCTGCATGTGAACCATTTATTAACAATTATTAACACAAATGATATATCAAAGGCCTGAAATCATGTTTTTATCATGGAAACACCTCTCTTGGCAAACCAGTAACATGAAGTTGCTTTCCTCAGACTTTAATGGGAATCTTTAATTATAGCATCCCTGCAACTAGAGTCCCTGCAGCTAGATAGATAGATAGATAGATAGATAGATAGATAGATAGATAGATAGATAGATAGATAGATAGATAGATAGATAGATGAATTGATGGATGGAGGGGAAGACTGATTGATTGATTGATTGGTTGATTGATTGATTGATTGATTGATTGATTGATTGACTGACTGATTGATTGATTGATTGATTGACATATCTCTGATTGGTGTTGTGCTCTCAGCTGGGGGCCAGAAATGCACCATGTCCATCGCCATCCTCCTGGCTCAGACGGTCTTCCACTTCCTCATCGCCAAAAAAGTTCCGGAAACTTCACAGGCTGTGCCGCTCATCGGAAAGTAAGGCATTGAACTGCCTCAGCTTCAGCTTACAAAATATAATATATTAAACATCACAATCTCTCTTCAGAATCATCCGCAATGCACCATAATGACTCATAATCAAATGTGTCTGATCCTAAACTTCACTCAGGTTTCTGTTCCACTCATTTTTATTAGTATTCCAGCCTCTGAGAGCGCTGTCAGAGCAATGTGTACAGTACCTCAATGCTTTTGTCCTGCTCTCGTCTCGGCTGCGTGAGGGGACGGCAGGGTGTGTCGGTGGTGTGTCACGCTCGGTTTTCTCGGGCAGGTGACGTGTGAAATGTCTCCTCAGGTACGTGATGTTCGTCATGTCGGTCACCACCCTCGTGGTAATGAACTGCGTCATCGTCCTCAACGTGTCGTTACGAACCCCCAGCACGCACTCCATGACCGACAAAGTGCGAAAGGTGTGTGTGTGTGTGTGTGTGTGTGTTTTTTTTTTTCTCGTGTTTATAACACAGTTGGTTTGGGTGCGGTGTCTTAAGCGGAGTGTATGAGGTGATGATGTCACCAACTGGTTTTTTTTTTTTTTTTTTTTAGGTTTTGCTGAATTTCCTTCCGCGTCTGCTGAGGATGCAGATGCAGCGCTGGACCCCGGAGGGGGAGAGGTCGGGGGTGTCGGGCGGGGTGTCGGAGAGGCTTTCACCCCCCAGGAGGAGGCAAAGCTCATTGAGACTGATTGCTAAGGCGGATGAGTACGTTTTAAAGACCGCACGCTCAGAACTCATGTTCTGCAGACTGAAAGAAAGAGACGGACTCATGAGAGAAACCCTGGAGAAAATCAGTGAGTTTACTGCCACAGCACTGCCCTCTCTCTCTCTCTCACACACACACACACACACACACACACACGGACACACACACACACACACAC
>NC_044499.1:2973813-2976313 GCF_902362185.1 Chanos chanos
CGTCTGAGTCAGTGAGAGGATGAGGATGAGCATGCGTGTCCTCTGGTACACGAGCATCATCAAAGTTTCTTCTCACCTGCTCACTTTACGAGCCCCCCCTGTCTCTGGGCAGGTGGAGTATGTTCACGCCCTACTTCGAGGTCTGCGACTCTGAGGGGAACCTGCTGGTGAGAGTCCAGGGCTCCTGCTGTCCGGTCCGCTGCCGCTCTGATCAGGACTTTCAGGTGAGCGTTTGTTTTTCTCCACCAGAGAGAGAGAGGGTCATATTCCCAGTCTTCCCAGCCTCACACTCTCACTCCCCTCGCCTGTTCTGGAAAAGCAGGTGGTCTCCGCCATCGGCGAAAACGTCGGGACCATATGGAAGAGATGGCCCGGATACAACGAGGAGTGTAATATGGACCACGAGTATTTTGGGATAGATGGTGAGTCAAAGTTACCATGGTAGTGAATTTAAAGTCAGTAGGGTTAAGCCTATACATAGACGCACACACACACATATATAAATATAAATAGACACAGTATGTCTATGGGTATTAACAATGTCTGAATGTTTGGTTCCAGTGTTCTTCAACACTTATTCTTTTCCCTTGTCTTTTTGTCTATGTTGTGCAAAAGAAATAACTGACCGCATTAAAACATGACATTAATAAATATTAATAACCGTGGTTTAGGAAAGGCTCACCTGCTAAGGTTTCAGGTTTTAACAGAGTAATTCAGGGGAGACAGGATGAGTGGGAGTGGCTTGACAATGCCAGGACAGAGTCAGTCAGTGACATATGTGCAATATGTAAATGTCTGAACCAATCAATGGGTGACATATCTGAAATATGTAAATGTCTGAGCCAGTCAATGGGTGACGTATCTGAAATATGTAAATCTCTGAGCCAATCAATGGGTGACATATCTAAAATATGTAAATGTCTGAACCAATCAATGGGTGACATTTCTGAAATATGTAAATGTATGAACCAATCAATGGGTGACATATCTGAAATATGTAAATGTATGAACCAATCAATGGGTAACATATCTGAAATATGTAAATGTATGAACCAATCAATGGGTGACATATCTGAAATATGTAAATGTCTGAGCCAGTCAATGGGTGACGTATCTGAAATATGTAAATGTCTGAGCCAATCAATGGGTGAGGTATCTGAAATATGTAAATGTCTGAGCCAATCAATGGGTGACATATCTGAAATATGTAAATATGAGAGGCAGGTCCACTGATGACACAATGACAGTTTTCCCATCATCTTTCCCCAGTTCCTCTGACCATGAACGCTGAGACTAAAGTTCTCCTGCTGGCTGCCGCCTTTTTACTCGTGAGTCGCTGTAGTCCATAATAACCACACAGTCAACTCACAGAACATTAGAGGCCCTGGAGTGTCCAGTCTGACAGCCCAGCACAACTAGACGCGTTTCTCCAGACTTCCACAGTGATGCAACCTCCTCTCTCCTTTTCTCGTCTCTCTCTCTCTCTCTCTGTCAGCAGAATCACATGTTCTTTGAGATGAGTTGAGTAGGACTGTGAGAGGAAACGTGTGTAACGGAGAAGCCGGTGACCGTGAAAACGTACAGCCTTGGACGATCCGATCAGCTGCACCACGAAAAAACTGCCACTGATGTTTTTTCCCCACGGGCGTTTTTGTTTTTTGTTTTGTTTTGTTTTTTTCCCCCCACGAGAGACCAAAGCGTTCAGAGCGAGAGTGTCCGTGACCACCACGAACGCGCGGACGTCTGCGGCTAGTCCGAGCATTGCCACTCTCGCGGAGAACGGCTTCCGGTCGTGACTGGACTTGCCTACCTCACTCCCATCGCTTTGTTATTCTGACGTTCAGAAGGACAGTACACTCACTCTTCATTTGTTTACACCAAAACCATGACAAGTATCAATAAGACATCTTTATGTACAAACGTCCAGCTCACACATACACACACACACACACACAAACAGTGAACAGAATACCATGGTTACTGTCATGTACACATTTAAAAACACACCACTTCTGACAAGCGTTCTAAAAATGTTACTATGATATAGAAGTTTATAAGGGCTATTTTTCTCTTTTTAAAAGATACGACTACTCCATCTACTGCATATCCATGATATTAGAATTACACATCTTAGTTCAAGTTTTCCTTTATCACTCTTTCTTTTGTGAAAGGAAGGAGAGACAGGGATCTTTTTTTTTTTCTTTTGCCCACATCTGAGTCGGCGACACCAGAGTTTCACACTACATTCACAGTTTAGCAGCAGATGCATAATCAGCCTTTATTGCTATAATCAATCCCGTTTTTCATTTAAAAACAAAACACTTCTTTTCTTCCACCATCTCCTCTTTGCATCACCTACTGAATCTCAGGCAGTTTTCATTTGTGTGGATGTACGAGGCCTCAACCACTAACCCGAAATGAATGAGTGTTTTCAGTCCTACAAAAGTTCTGAAAGAGGCTGTAGGTCTGAGGGCTGACGTTAGGGCAAATATTGGGTCCG
>NC_044499.1:2981313-2983813 GCF_902362185.1 Chanos chanos
AGATGGAAATCACTGTGACCAGTCAGGTCGCCCGGTCGGATCATGTGACTATAGAAACGCCAGAACTGCTCCACCTACAAGAGATTACACAAAACCAGACAGGCCTTGGCCGCGTACAGTCAGTCAGTCAGTCATTCGCTCATGTTAACGCAGAAAATCTAACAGTGCTAAGAGATTTTTTTTTTTTATGAAAAATAGCCTTTATTGTAATGCTTTTAAACTCTTCAGCCCTCACAAGAAACAGGTCAACTGAAAATAGTAATTATTAGTAAAATATTAGTAATTCTTAGTAAAATTATATATATATATATATCTTATTATACAATCAAAAAATCGATTAATAAACAAATAAACAAGCTGCCTCACTTTGCAGGCTTTTTCATGTTACATTCATGTCAAAGGTTTTGCAGACCTACTCATGACTTTAAAACCCTGGTGCAAGGGCGTTTCCGATTCCACTGAGCTGTGTGTGTCCCTAACCCTAAAACCAGGCCTCCGTTCAGACCCTTAAGCCCTGCGAAAAACGAGATCGGGAACCACTCAGCGAAGCTAAGCTAGCCGTGATCCTGGCTCATTAGCGTGCGGCCGGGGACAACACGTTTGTGTTAACAGGGCAGCCGTGAGGAGATTAGCCAAACGCTAGTCCAGCCCTGATCTCTAAGACTCCAGCTGTTATTGAGATGAAAACGAAACACGTCTGCAGCACTTCACAAAATACATATCAGGCTACTTCTTGGCAGGTAAGCACTGACTGATAAGACACACTGTGCTTCAGAGACGAGCAAAATTCGTCTTTTAACCCAGCAGTTTGATATGTATAGGCTACAGCCACGTCTGTACGAGACCAGGATTCGGGATGCTTCCCGTGATGAGTTACGATTCGCTGCGATGATTTACAGTGTGCCACACCTGAAAGGGTTATAGTGTAATTACACAGTAATAGTGAAGTTGCTCCCTAACGAAACCCAGTCTGGGACAGAGGTTACGACCTGACCGACTGGGCAGGGGAGTGAAACTGACCGATGCAAAGCTCCCGATCTGCCTGATGTTCTGCTCGTAGCTCTGGGAGCTGGCTGGTCTACCAGGGGTCCGTCGAGAGTACCAGAAGGTATAGTTATACTGCAGAGGATGTTCCCCTGCTCCCGGGACCACCGTCTACAAAACACATGCCGCGCGCGCACACACACACACACACACACACACACACACACACACACACACACACAGAGCTCTCAGTGCAGCTCGATCGTAATAGGAACACAGAAACAGTTCAGAGATAGGGTGCTCGACTGATCTGGGTTCAGTGCTGTTTCAGTACATATTTCATCTTGTAACATATTCCAAGCTTCAGCTGTTGAGGTTCCATTAAACATTCACTGTACTGTAAATATGGCCTCTCCATCTTTATCTACTCTGGGCATGACATTGCTATGGCGATGAATGTGACTGCTAGGTGAAGATATGTCAGTTTTGTTTATTTTCAGACACTTATTCTCTCTCTCTCACACACACACACACACAAACCTTTTTCTTGGTAGTGTTTTGATCCTTTTCCTCATCTTCACTTTTTTCCTTTTCACTGTCTTTCGGTGAGCCGTTGTCTTGGTCGTGGTCGCCGCTGTCGTCATCTTTAAGGCTGGAGAACGTAAACATAGCTCTGAGACAACGCCTCGAATCATAAACACATTAAAACCCCATCGTCACTAAAAATAAACCAGCAACCTGTTACACGAACCGTATTACACCCCGGCAACAACAACAGTCGTAACCGCGCATATTCGATCTAGGTCTAAATGTGAGCTCATGAGCTCTAAAACAACAGCCACACTGGCCACCGCGAGCTCAAAAGATAGACATTACAACCAAGTAACGCCACTCAGCACGTACACACCTTATTCTACGCAGGAGAAGCACATGGTTATAACCATGTGTCCATGTGTTTCTCCTGCATAGAATAAAAACTAGAACAATTTCAGTCAACACTGTGATTAAAACAACAAAGATTACGTGAGGATTCGCTTTATGTATATCCAGTCTTATTTTAAACAACTGTTTGATTGTTTGTGGACAGCGCAACGCTATATGTCTGTGTATAGAAAATTTGACTCTAAATATCATGCATATCATAACAAAACAGCAGGTTGTTCCGTTCGTATTGGTTTACACAGGGTCACCGCCTCCACACACTTCACCTTTGCAAATCTTACACCGATTTTTGCCTGATATAGTTCTTTTAACACAGTTTTAATATGCAGAGAACTTCAGAACGGTCTGGTCTGCACATTCTGTGGATATGACACCAACAAGGGCGGCCCAAAATGATGCGTTGCGTTCACGCAAAACACTGCCTACTTTGAATCCTGTCTTTTAAACCATTTGTTATGGACATTATGCTGAACTGCAGCGGTCATGACATAATCTTTCCGTTTTCTTATGAATTTATAAACCCGTTCTGACTCTTGTATGATGCTGTCATGCTCGTAGCTCGAGCTCGTATCGA
>NC_044499.1:2993813-3011313 GCF_902362185.1 Chanos chanos
TTATTGAAGACTCTCGTATTCCGCATTACATGCACTCTGCGCCCGTTTAAGAGGAGGATGTAACTGTTTTTACTGCGGCGAAGAGCAGAGACACGAGAGAGGGAGAACAGAGAACGTCAGGGGCACAGGGTTAACATAACAACCATTAAACCCTCCTGGCGCTGTGCGCAACCGGACTGAGCACGCATCGTGTCACTCCACCTCAACATCAGTAACTTCATCACATCTGTATCAGTGCGCGGCACTATATACTACACTGGAAGACGTACAGCCAAGCGTAATTTTTATATTTACATAATTTTTTATCTTCTATTTTTTAATTTACACAGTATTTTTTTTGTTGTTGTATTTACGGATGGTCGTAAGTCACATAGGTCATAAGTCGCATAGGTTGTAAGTCACATAGGTCATAAGTCAAGGAGAGGCTGTATTATCTTATTCAGAGTTGCCACCATAATATGCCTGCCCTTGCAGCAGCAACACACACAAGTACACTTAGTCACACCATCTGACACATGCAAACACACACACACACACCCACACGCACACACACACACACACACACACACACACACACCCACATGCACACGCACACACACACACCCACACACACACACACACACCCCCACCCACACACACACACACACACACACACACACCCACATACACACGCACACACCCACACACACACAGACACACACACACACACACACACACACACCCACACACACACACACACACACACCCCTACCTGTCCGTCCAGGCCCCGCCCCAGCACCTCCGTCCCCATGGGTTCCGTATCCTCAGCAGACGCACCTCCTCTCCTGCCTGTGTTCTCACATCTGTCCACTCCAGAACATTCAAAGCATGATACTGCCCGAGCTCGCTCGCTCCTTCACCGCCAAAACAAACAAACAAACAAACAAACAAACAAAGGCAGTTTATCTCTACCAGGGCTTGCTTCAGAAACACACACGTGAGTTTCATTCAGCAGCTAAAGACAAAAAGGCTGTTTTTTTGGGGTTTTTTTGTCAAACAACAAAGAGTACTTTCACACACGGAACTTCAGAGAGGAAGTAGAACTTAACTTCCCCAGGCCATTTCCTCTGTGACTCATGGCGTTATTTATCTAGTCTGACACACACACTAACACCGTGGAGACTCGTGGGGAATTTCTCAATCACCGACAGTAAACACAAGACACTTCAGCAATAAACTGACACTTTAACCCTCAGGTCATCAGCAAGGAGAAGCAGGGAAAAGAATGAAAAGGTTCCCACTGCCAGAGTTCCCCCATCCATGTCAGGGTAAAGCCTGTCATATGCTTTAGTGCAGAAAAATCCACTGAGATCATTTAGACCAAACTCTGGTACACTAGAGCTCTCTGCTGAATTATAAGCCTCAATCAACCCAGTTACATCCCAGTCACCCCAGTCACCCCACTTAAAGCCCAGTCACAGCCAAGTTACAGCCCTGTCATCCCAGTTAAAGCCCAGTTACAATCCAGTTACAACCCAGTTACAAAACCAGTAACAGCTCAGTTACAACCCAGTTACAGCCCAGTCACCCCAGTTAAAGCCCAGTCACAGCCCTCCTGCCTGGCTAGTCATATCACAGCATCAGCACATAAACCAACCAACCACTTCACTAACTATTACCTACTGCATTCTGAGAACAGGGCAGATCAGACAAACTACTGCACGAATGACACTTGCCCTGGCTGTCTCGTACACTGTGGAAGTACTGTTTAACTGGTTTAACTGGTGTCCTGATGATTTGGCCACAGACAGAAATTATGCTGGGGCTTAATTTCATATTGTTTTAGAAACACCTCACTTATCGCCAAGTTTTTATTAGGCGGACTAATGCTAGCTTGAATCTGGAATCTCAGATATCAGAGTGTAAATCTGCAATGTATATATATGTGTGTGTGTGTGTATTCAGTATTTGCATAATCTATATACACCAGAGTAAATACCATCATGACACTGTCTGAAAACAATACTCTTTCTGAGGTAACTGTCACTATGTGTGTGTTACGGTATGCATAAATAACTCTGGAATGAGCTCTCTGCATCTTCAGGACATTTTAGACTGGGACATAAAATTCTTGCTCATTTGCTGTGTGGGTATTTGTGTGCAGTTTCTCCATCTCACCAGTAGGGGAGCTGTGGACACTGCAGCTGATGGTGTAACGCTCTTTCAGCATATGTGGGAGGAGCTTAAAGTCCAGTCTCCGCCCAGTCAGTGCATCCGCTACGTCTGAGTTCACATGTTGTTGCTCCTCCGCCTTCAAGCTCCAGCGCTCAGCCAATCCACCGCTCAGGTCCACCAAAGCCTCGCACACCTGCCCCGCCCACAAACGCTCATACGAGCCCCGTAACCTTCAGAGAGAGACCAGAGAGACACACAAGACTTAAAACGCTTTAAGCGTGTTTTCTCAACACGTTTACATGTATTTAAACGGTATTTCTTCATTTAGCTAACGCTCTTATCCAGAGAACGTCGGTCTCCAGTTAAATCTGCCCAGTAAGACAAGTTAAGGTTTCTGCTGTTAAACTCTTCAAAATGATTCATACATGTATCGCTCTTCCCAGTCATACAGCGTCACATGCCGCGGCAGAGCCCTGGTTACGTTAGTACCGATGTTCATGCCACAGCATACGTCTCTTATGCAGTTTGTACTCATCTGTTCCACCCGTTACTGATCCCTATAGCGTTCTGCCTCACAGGCTAACAAAGCCAGCTAAAACCCAACAGTTTTGCTTGCACTTACTTTGCCTGAAAAAATGTTTTGTATAGCTTCGTACAACTTAAAAAAACACACATACACTATTAGTGCACATCTAATATGTTTCACAGTTTTTTAAAAAAACATTTTTTACATTTATTTGCCTGCTATACAAACTGGAAATGACAGGCGTTTTGGTCATACTTGGCATATGCTTTCTCCAGAAGGGCTACCCAGAATGCATCATGGGACACGCAGTGGGAGAAGCAAAGTTTGTTGGCGACGCAGGGAAGCCGATCGTCCACCCGCACGTCTGTCCAGTGCCCGTTCTGCCAGAACCGCACGAGGACGTCGCCACGGTAACCACTCTCACCCCACCACGGCTGATCTGGGGGCAGTACCTGCAGCCACAGAGTTTGATTCAGTTACCACAGAAACCGTCGTCATGAAAACCCTTTCACACCTGCGGTTTCATCTTTAATTTTCTGAGAGTTTTCCAAAACTGGGCCATGTGTAAATTGGAGCCGAAATTCCAGAAAAGTTAATTTGCAAAAATGTTCTGTGACCAGACCTGGTAACTTTTCTGTTAAAGTTCTGGATAGTGTGAACAGAGCCATAAGATTGCCAGACAAGAGGATGATGTTTCTGGTAATGTATTTGTCCTGCATCTTCCTCAAGGCAAGTGGACATAGGAGATTTAAATCAGTTAAATGAAAACTAGCAAACCAGCAATAAGCAGTCGGCAAAGCGCTGTATGTAAGAACATCAGGGGCACACAAAGCATGTTGTATGCTTATAACATTTCCAGCAAATCGACACTTGACAGGATCTGTTCACCCGCCATTGTGTCTTCTGCTGCGTACAATAAATGTCACATCCCAGCCTTCTCATGCCATGTGTGAACACGCTTGTCGTGGCAGTGTTCTGGCAACAGGGCATGAAAGGGGGGAGTCCACAAGCATGGCTGGAAAAGTTAATTTTGGAATGTTCCGGCTTCTAGGTCTGAAAGGGGCCAGGGTGACAGTTACTGAGAAAACAGCTGGCAGATGATTAACGTTATTGTGGTTACTCTTTGCTCAGTTCACAACTACATACTCTGTGAGTGAGTATTTTTATACCTACAGCATGTGGTGTCATGTGACTTGGCAGTACGATACATGTAGATGTGAAATTACAAGTAGTACCAACAAAGTCGTTACACACAGTGGTTTGTAATAAGCTTTTACACAGTTAAAGTAAATGACTTGAATGACATGCATTTGCCATTGCATGTAAAGGCCTATGCTCGACTTTCCTGTTTACAGAATTAGAAACAGTTAGTTTATTCAAGTCTTTTATAACTTCGAAACAAAGCCTTTTGTTACCTTGTCCATCAAGTATCGGTTCCTAAGCAACATAGTGCACGCACACAGGAACCAGCAATCTCCCAGAATGCCTTGTTTTGCATGGCCCTCAGCTGGGTTGTCAGGGAAGAGCGTAGGAGTCTCACAGATTTCCTTAAAAGGAGAAAACCACACCCACAAACAATCAAAAAGTTGTCGTACAAATGACATGATTCAAGACTCAATTTATGACACTCAGACAAGAAATGGAGAAATTTACAAAGTCTCTGCTTATCCACAACCAGGTACCCTGCTGACTTGTCTCAACAGTGAAGGACTTCTTTTGGGAAGCAGGTGCCTACATGGCAAATTCAGCAGTGTTAGAGTAACACTGGGAGTGTAAAATTAACACCAAGAGTGTTAAATTACTACTGGTAGTATGTATATGAGTCTGGGAGTGTGTATATGAGTCCACATTTACACTCCTCGTGTTAGTTTAACACTGTTTCATTTACAGTGTATGATTTCTTTCAGCCTCAGCGAGGACACTCCAAGATCGACAGCGAAACAGAAGAACGCGTTTACATTAAAAGCTCTGGTCTGAGCATATACAGATGTGTAACAGCTTTTATTTCACGTGTGTCTCAAAAGAGATACGTCTACGTCTAAATGACACGACCCCTACATACGAATCATATGGAAACTGAAAAAGGTCGTTACGGTCCGCTCTGGATGCCCGTAGCTAACATGTTACCTGTGGTCGGAGCCACGTCACCTGTCCAAGAAGTTTGGAGAGTGGTGTGGAGTAGTCAGAGAATAGTGCCGAGTCACCCACTGGGAAATCTGGATCCTCAAGTAGATCATCTTTGTCAGCCTCCGCTTCCATGGCAACGGATAGCCGTCTGAGCAGCTGTCAATCAATCAAGGCTTTCTGTAGCTTCATTCTCGCTGTTATGCCGCCAGCATTCCTGAGGGGACGAATACGAACGGTCAGACTGGTTGTATCTGTATGTTCTGTACCTGTAATTTAGGTATCGCACTGAGCCAAATGAATACGCCGAAAGAAGTTATTGGTACATTAATGTCAGTGCAGCGCGAGGCACACAGCATTTCAACCGCGAGACAATGCACCACATTGTTTCGATACGTAATCCAAAGAGTAAAACTCAACAGTAAATAAGTGAGAACTAGGGGAGAAACGACCTGGAATGTTGTTTTGCTTCGTCGGTTAATCTTACCTTGTACGGAATAAACATTTTGGCGAACACATGGATTCACCGGGATCGTGTAAAGCCGAAATCTTGCACGTGGAACAATCTTAATGAGTTGCCATTCATCTAAAAATAATGTCTCATCGTCCATCTGCATTTACGTAAAAACACAAATCACCGTTAGTCCCATGAATTGACCGCTATGTTCCCAGCTATCCGATTCACTTCCGGAAAGAAGGCACCGTGAAGCAGAGCGCTGTCATTGATCTTGCTGTGGTTGCCAGACTGTGTTTAAATTTTCAACCTTAATTTAATTTTGACTAAATGAATATTAACCATCAAGACAGAATACAAATTTTAACTGTCGGGTAAAACATTGATATAACAACTTATACTTATTTCTTTTTTTTTGCGTATAAGTAGATCATTTTACATTTCGCTCGTCTGCTGACATCAGTGTGGGATCACCAGCATTCACTGCGAAGCTTTACATTTCGCACATATGATGATCTTAGGGAGTTCCAGGGCAGGACAAACGATCAAATGATACATTAATTAAAATTTTAAAAAATATATTACTAACTGGTGCAATTTCTCTGGCTTGAAAGCCGCTTGTCTGTTGTGGGTTTTTTTTTTATTATGATTGTTATTTCTGAGGACCTGGCAACCCTATGACGTGCAACGTTGTACTCCACACTCTCTGAAGTTGTAACGTGGACCTAAGTCTGGCATTGAGATAAAGAGAAGCGACTTCTTTTCAGTAGACTGGCTTTAAACTATATGGATATGAATATGCTGGGGTTAATATTAAGTGCGTCTAAATTAAGTACATGTCAGATGGCAATTGTCAAAAAAATCAACCATTCAAACAAATATCTGCCAAAATAGTTTATTTCCAAAGTATGTACAAATTGATATTTTTTTTGTATTTCCATTATTTTAGTATTTCCGGTGTATTCACTATATATTAAACAAATGGTCTCAAATGTAACTGCAGAAGATGCAATACTGTTCTTCTTTCGGTGACCAGTTCAGCCAGTCACCCAGATGAGGATGGGAACTGTGGTGGGTTCTCTGAGCAGGCTGAACAGTCTGCCTTGTCTGGCCAGGTTAGTTTGACTTTCGTGCACTGAAATAGACAAACAGAGCCTATGAGGAAACGCTGAATACATGTTACACACCCATTATATAAACATCTGCTCTATTACATACCCACCAGAATATTCACATGCTAGGACTGAACTACCAAGTCCTCAAACAGCCCAATACCAACCCAAATGATTTCTCTCTGGCCTTCCTTTCATTAAAAAAAAGTCCACAGAACCATTTTAAACAGAACAAATTCTAAACGGATACATATCGGTAAGGCACTCATGTCGGTGTGATTTGAATGTGTTGATATTTACATCTGAATATGGATGTGAATCTATACAGGTGTGAAATGAGTGCTGCGATGAGCTTACTTTATGTATTTAATGCCATCTTTCACCCACTTCTCCTCTGGATTAGCACAGATCAGCCTGCCCCTCACGGTTGAGAATCTGAACAGATAGATAGATAGACAGAGAGAGAGAGAGAGAGAGAGAGGGAGAGATTAGTTATAAATATTGAGTAAGATGTAAAACATTTGTCTGATGTTGTTTTTCGGAGGTCCCGCTCGGCTTCAGCGTGTGGCCTCAGCATGTCACACTGTAGGACATTTCAGCCGTCCACAGAAGCATTCGTTGCCAGGTCATCTGGGCATAAACAAACTATTGTGCTTCTTCAGACCCTGAGACATGCAGTGTGCCTGTCGTACTCACATGACAGCTTCGATGTGACAGAGCCCCGTGAGGTCCTGTACTCTGTAATCTCTCAGACGCACCACAGGCAGGGCTGCATCTGAATACTTAGTGCAGCATTTTACTGCGCCTGCAAACAACAGTCATTTAAAAATGATTATCGTATCACAGTAATTAGAACATGAATTTACTGAATTACAGATGAGATAAACATGATCATCACAAACTTATTAGTAGTAGTAGCAGTAGTACAAGTTACAGTAGTAATAATAAGAGTAATAGTGTCATTGTTTTTCTTCTGTATTAGTATTATTCAAATAATAAAGCGATGTCACTTTTGGTGGTATGTTTCTGGCCCAGTTTCGCGATAGAATTAGAATTATAGAACTGTAAAACTGTGTTACTAAATCAGGTTACAAAACAATACCACATCCCCAAAGCGAAAATACAAAAGAAGTCATTATACCAAGACACTTAAGCGGTTTTGTCACAGAGAGGCATGTAACCATCTGGGGGTGCTACAGTGTAAACAGTCACTCTGACTTTATGGGTAATGTATGTGGGTTATATATATATATATATATATATATATATATATATATATATATATACACACATATATGAGTAATCTCTAACATATTTACTCAGAAGTTATGATGCTGCACAGATGACTGATGCGCGAAGTCTTGTCCTACTTACTGGTTTCAGTCAGAGTCGTCCATGTGACCAGCAGCAGGAGCAGTGAGGAGAGAGCGATGCTGAGTTTAGTCATGGCGTGTAGCTGAGTGGGAACCAGAACCAGTCCAATGCTTTAGATGAGGAGTAGAATCAAGTTCTGATAACAGCTCTGACATATACTGGTTTATATAGGTACGCAGGAGGGAAATTCTCTAATATTTCCCGTACGGTGTTTCTTTTTCCGTAAAATCTTCTTTCTTTTTTTTCGGTGTGTTTGCATGTTTGCCAGCGGGGTTTTTCGTGCAGAAATGGCAACTGGGCCAAGGGGTGGAAGGTGGCATCACGGGCATCAGCGTCATACACCTGTTCCTAGAATGCCGTTATCACCATTACAACATGTTCACCATTATGGTCTGTGATAGGCACATAAACACGTAACTCTGAGTCAAACGAAGGATCAAGATAATATTAATTTATAGTATAATTCTCAGAATCTGTCTACCTATAGATAGATAGATAGATAGATAGATAGATAGATAGATAGATAGATTCTATAGATAGATTCTATAGATAGATAGATAGATAGATAGAAAGAAAAAAAAAGATTCAGATACAGATTCTATAGATACTGTACTGTACGTAAATGTTACGAACAACATCCACTGAACTTAAGATCCAGTCATAAATGGGGGAAATTATTTTATTCTATTTTATTTTATTTGACTTGACTTTCTTTCTCACATTCCAGTTTGTATTGTATTCTGCTCAGAGCTGCGCAGACGGATGAAACTATAATGTCATGTATATTCTCTGACCTCAGAGATGAGCCTGACATTGTCTGTGGTGATAGTAGTCTGATCGTCAGCGGTGCCTACCTGTGGTTCTCTGATTATCTGACCACAGAACGTGGGCTTTGTCGTAAGCCTTGGCGATATTGCTCAGAATGAAGCCTCTGATTTCTCTGATGTGGTTTCATGAGCGCGATGTTCTTTCTCTGGTCTGAGTGCGGGCATTTCTGAAGCATTGAGAATTTGATCATACACACAGAACAAGAAAAAAAAAAGTGTTCTTTGCTCTGTTGAAGATCCTAACATATTTCGTATTACATTACATTACATGACATTTACTTAGCCAACGCTGTTATCCAAAGCAACTTACAAGTGTGGAAATAATTGAAGCTCCAGTATAGAGAGAGACCTATGAGTTAGCGCTGAGTGCTACATCTATTCAATAGGACAAAGTGCAAGCGATAAGTGTGAGTTTTCTTTAAGACAAAGAGCAGGAGATTAGGTAGAGAAGATAACAGTAGGTGTGAGTGAGGCATGTTAGGGTGTTGGAGGTGTTAGGAGAGGAGGTGCTCTCGGAAAAGATGAGTCTTCAGGAGATCCCTGAAGACAGAGAGGGACGCCCCTGCCGTTAAATTCTTCCTAATTCACGTTGGACACACTCAATAAACTGATTATGCATTCCAACATTACAGAAACTTTCTCACTTGTGATTCATTCCTACTAGTGTAGAGAATTAAGACTGATATACATTGGTATACTCAGGTCCCCTTGCCATAAAAAAAACACACACACACACAGAACCTGTTTTTCTGATCATTCGTAATTCTGATAGTGGGACTCTGAGCTGTCGAGCATCAGAAGGGGAAAAGTATGTGGGCCGTGAAAGGATGATGAGGGGGAAGTGAAGATGAAGCAGCGGAGGCCCTTTTTTGACTGTCCTGACCTATTTAGTGACCTGAAAAGCACAACTTTCCCCTTTGTGCAAAAAAAAAAAAAAAGATTCTTATCTCTTTATATGCTCTTATGACCTAGATTGCGCATTGTGAGAGATGAGCAGAAGAACTTCTAACAGAAATCTTCCCACATCCCGCGCTGATCATGCAACATTTAAAACCTGGCCTTTCCCCCCTCTCATCGCCACCGTATTCACTTTTGGTTCTTTTATGTGGTTTAACCAATATTACAGGGTTTTTTTTGTTTTTTGTTTTTTTTTAATTTTTCATTTTTTCTCCCAAAACTGCTTAAAATAAACTGCAGTGGAAACGTTGACTCACTCAGATTCAGACGCACGAATAAATACAGGCTGTTTAATAATCCCGTAATTTTGTGGTTTGAATGTGGACGTGCTGCACCTATAGAAGGGGTGAGAGGTGGCACACATAAGTCACCACAGATGCAGTCAGTTAAAATAAACTTTTAGGATCAGGGCTTCTGTCAGGGCTGGCAGAGAATAAAAGGGATGTTAATGTGAACAATGACGCTCTGTTTTTTTTTTTTTTTTTCACAGAACCACAGTGGGACGGATGTAAATAACTCAGGTTATTTTCTGAACGCAGAATTTCCCTCTCGCAGCGGTTGCCGTGTTTGAGACTGGGCTCCGAGGTCGACGGTGTAAATAATTAATGAATAAATGCATGGCTTTGTAGATGACTTTTTTTTTTTTTTTAATTTGATAACGCTTTATATTTTCATAAAACGCTATTTTTTTAAATTTATTTTTAATTTTATTTGTAGAGGACTTTATTTTGATTTGAATTGACTGACATGTTGCTGTTTTAAATCATTTCAGAAAGCCGTGGATCTCTATGAGCAGACTGAATGCTGTACAAAGTGTGGCTTCACAGACCTGGATGTCGCATGGACTGCCCTCACGGTGCTTGATGGTGTATAAAGTGCCTTTACAAATTCTGTTCTCAAGTGTAAATGCAGAAATGAAAGTAAGAAACAGAGGAGAAAAACTATGATACAACAAGCTGGGTTTTGGATTTTAGTCAAAGTAAACCGTAGGCTATGTGGATCTGATGGGGGGGGGGGGATGGAGATGCTGTCACTGTGAATAATTATTCATCTTCTAGCATATGGTATATGATCTAAACACCAGGGACTACTTCTATGGACTCATATTATATTACAGTACATCACATTACATTACATTATATTATATTATATTATATTATATTATATTATATTATATTATATTATATTATATTATATTATATTATATTATATCAATCCAGGCCTTAGATTTCCAGTGGAACGTACTGCCCTGTGACGGTGACATTTGGCACACTGCAACCAATGAGAAATTCACCGAAATGCCAAACACCCACCCAGCAACTCCCACACCGCAGAATACTAACACAGATCATCGAATATTACAAACAGTTTGGAATAGTGAGATGGGCCTGGCAAAATGTGGCTGATGAAACATTTTGTTATTGTATATAAACTGTTAGTTTCTTTGTTTGCTTGTATCAAATGGGTTTTTTTTGTTTTGTTTTTTTTGTCTTACGCAAAACCCGATGATCAGAAACGGGTCAAACCGCACGCGGTTGTTAAAAGCTGAAGTAAGTCGTGTAAGAACAAAGCAGTTGCAGATCATGCCAACAGTTTCATCTGTGCGTTCTCTGCGTCTCACCGTTCGGGTTAAAATGAACAATGCAGAACATAAGGAGTCAAAACACAAGTGCCGTACACTGTGCCGAATTTGTTTTCACCATTTTCAACTCAACGTCTCAGTAGAAATGAATATACAGTCGGGTTTGTGACTGCTGGCTTTGAGCTTAGAGCTGAAGACCATGCTTTTCTCCCCGTGCAGTTCTACGCTCTGTATCTGATATGATCAAATAAAAATAAAAATCCTAAGCCCTGCGTTTTGAGGAGCAGGCAACGGGTTAGACAAGACGAGCACAGAATACACACAGGTTCTCCTCAAGTCAACACTGCTCCTCCTTTGACACCAAAAAAGACGCTCCTCTGGCAGGAGGGGTTTGTTGCGTTGGTTAGGCGTTCAGGTCTGTAAGCCCATGGTTCAAAAGTTTCCACGCTGCAGAGGTATAAAGCCGTGTGAGGAAGAGGGTGACAGCCACAAAGCATCAGCCTGAAGACTCAGAAACCACACACACAGCATGGCCCACATCTCAGCTCCTGCCCTCGTCTTCTGTCTCATCCTCTCCGTCTGTCTTTTTTCTCAGCAAGCTTCAGCCCTAGGTAAGAATTACTGATACGTACGGTATTGATCCAGAGGAACATTTTTGGCAAAAGTAGGGCTGTTCGTCTGTAGACCCCCTGTGTTAAATTCGATGTCTCATTCTCTAGCCTGCTGCAGAAAGTATTCCAGAGGAGAGCTGCCCATTGGACTCATCAGAGGATACTCCATCCAAACACTCCGGAAAATCTGCAACATCGATGCCATCATGTGAGTATCATGCAGTCCTCTTAATGGTTCCAGCAAACACACACACATAATTGTAAATAATTAACACATAATTATGCTGAACAGAACTGCCCATGAAACTAAGTGATTTTTCTTGTCTCTCCTTATGTTGGGTCCTAGTTTCCACACTCCTGGAGGTAAAAATGTGTGTGCTGACCCTGCCAAACCCTGGGTGATGGACAGAATTCGCATACTGAGGTAACAAATGACTCACACGCAAACGCACACGCACCTTAGTGATCACTCCTGTTACATGTCTGTTTGTGTTCCAAGCCACTTCAAGTCAACAAGTGCCTCATGAAATATGTAAAAATGGCAAATTCAAAGTTGTTTTTTTTTTTAAAAAATCATTTTTTTAAAGTCATAATACTTGTTCTTTTTTTGTAGGGAGAGAGCTCAGGCCCTGCGAAACAAGAAAAACAGAGCCCAGTGACCTGGAATATGAGCTTAATCTTCGCCCCGTGAAAAGACGGAACATTTTTTGTGCAGTTTTCCTGTATTTAAGCTTTCCTTATGTACTTTCGTTTCAGTAATGCATTAAATAAACATATTCTTTTCTATATAAGCGACCACTGACTCCTGTGAGTGTGTGTTTCAAAGAGACATTAAAGACCAAATGTACATCCAGCATATGTGAAATGTTTTTATTACAGTGCGAGCATAGTCATCCAGAGGTCAGTCCAGATGCCAGCCCTGGGGAGTGGTCCCATTTCACCTAGTCTAATTATTAACACACATACATCTAGCCATGCCTTTGGATAGTCTGACTGAAATACCACTTTTCCTAATATTTTAATATTTTCAGTTAAATACTTCTCTTGACACATGGCAATGTATACGAAACAAACGAAATTTTTCATCAGATGAGAACAGAAGCTAACAGCACATCCTCACAATTTCACCATAGTTCTGTTGTGTTATTAGAACCACAGTTACACATTTAATGGTAAATCTTATGTAGCTAATAACTATTGAATCTTATGTAACTTAAAGAATTATACAATGCTTGATTTTAAGGATTAGATTTAGATATAGATTTAGATGTGATACTTTTGGTAAAGTGGCTATGAAAGACTGGAATGCTTTTTTTTTTAATTTTAAGTAATATTTAGATCAACAAACATTATTGTCTTACAGGTGGCTTTGGTTTAAGTTAACATTACCAGTGTGAAGTAACTGGAGAAGTGAAGTTTAGCAAACTATATTTTAAAAGAGCCCCTCTTCACTCTGAGTTACTCAGCAGATGTTTTAAAGAAGGATACACAGAGACAAATTAATATAGATAGATAGATAGAAAGATAGATAGATAGATGGATAGATAAATAGATAGATAGATAGATAGATAGATAGATAGATAGATAGAGAGAGAGAGAGAAATCTACATTGTGTTAAAATAATTCTGGGCCACCACAAGCCCCCAGAGCAAGTCCCGTGAATTCTGACACAGATTCCACACAGATATCGATTCACTTCATTCAAATATGTGGGAGTGACACGACACTCCTCTTCCATAACATATTCCATTATCTGACGTTGAGTTGCCAGCGGTGGAAAACAGAGCCGCAGGCTCCAGAGTCTGCCGTAAGCGGTCGGTAAGACCTGGACGGGTTTCCTGAGACGACCACGGTCTTATATTTTATTGCATTTCCCCGCTCATCAAAACAGCCCCTGAGCACTCACACCCTGCAACCACGGCCACCGTCGTCCAGAAACACGCTCTTCCCATCAGGAAGGAGAAGCTTCCGAACAGGATGGGGGTCCAAACCCGTGCCAGAAATGTGCACCCCCACACACCCCCCTTAACAGAGTCGGCGGAAACCTTAAGGGTAGGAAATCGGCTCTCAGACGCGTAGGTTTCCTTTGCCATGGGTCACAAACGCGCTCGTCTGCATGTCGAGAACAGGATGACTGATGACTCATCTGAGCGTGTGTTTGGTTTTTTTTTTTTCCGTTGTTCGGTCGACCACTGCTTCGCTCTCTGCACCACTTTCTATTTAAAAGATGCATTTTTAGGTGCAGTGGTAATGCAGGCTTTGTCCTGTGTCGCAGGGCCACGGTTTCCCCCTCCATGTGCACGGTTCTCGATGAAACCGCACAGGCTTATATTCGGAGTGGTCTGACTCGAGAGACCGGCCCCCATTCCGTCCCGCGTCTGGAGCAACCTTATGGACGTCGCAGTTCGGGAGTGTCCCCTTTCAACCATAGCTGACCCTAACCCCTAACCCCATGCCTCTTATCCCTCAAAAGGTCTATGCCAATATCAGTGTCACTCAAACCACCGTTACTCGTGAAACAGCAACAAGCTGAAAAGTCTCTGAAGCTCCTGTCAAACACCGGTCAACCCTCAGATTCAGCGATCAGTCAGCGATCACCAAGGTAACAGGCAACCGGGCCCACCCAGTGATGTCACTCATGACGGACAGCAAGTCCCTAATTCACTCAGCAATATTATCTGTGTGGAGGCATCTGTTTTCAGTCAAGTCTGTATTCTGAATTTACTCATTTTTCCTGTGCTTTGACAGTTGAATGTAGGCAGAGACACAAGCATTTAAAACATTCTATGTTAAAAAAAAAAAAAAAAGGTTCCTCACATTTAAAAAAAACCCTGCTATTAGGTAATCATTATAGCATTAAAATATGATTCTTTGTATGTGGATGACAAAAGTGGAGGTTATAAGGCAGGGCTGTAGCTACGACTCTGGGTGCTACCAAATTGCGCCATGGGCTTTTGTCATCTGTGGAATGCTGGACGGCTGGGGAAATTCCCTGTCTGGACCCGTTTTTTTTTTAGTTGGACTGAAAGTGGTCACCTTCTTCTTTGCTTGTGTGAGTCAGGGTCAGTGAAAGTGATGAGATAAGCCCCAGCGCACGCAGCGGAGTTTATATCCTCATCAAAAGACATCAGCACACAGCTACTACCTGTTATTTCAGCACCTGGGCACTGTTTTCATTTTAAAAATCTTATGTATCGTTCATAAGAATATACCGACCATAAATGTCACGGTCTTGGTGTGGTTTTTGGCTGTCACTAGCACTATGAAGTGATGGTTTCCAAATGTGAATCATAGCGTGTCATACAATAAGTTAAACAAACAAACAAACAAACAAACAAAAAATATGGAGCATGGCACTCCACACGTTGAGGAAAGTCCAACGTGTCAGAAAAGAGAAGTGTAGAATTCCAACAGGGCCGCTCTCTAGGAAACAAAAACACGTTTCTCTTTTTTGGGGGGGATGGGTTAAGGAAACGTTTGTAGATAACGTCAGCGTAAATGGTTCGAGGGCTTTTTTTCTTTCCTTTGACACACAAATGACATTGGAGAGCTGGAAAAACATGAGCGAGGACTTTCCACACTGCAGAGGTATAAAGCCATGTCAGGCAGGAGTCAGAGTCACACAGCATCAGCCTGAAGACTCAGAAACCACACACAGCATGGCCCACATCTCAGCTCCTGCCCTCGTCTTCTTTTTCGTCCTCTCGCTCTGTCTGTACGCTCAGCAAGCTTCAGCCATGGGTAAGAACCTGTCTCTCTCTCTCTCTCTGTCTGTCTGTCTCTCTCTTACTGTCTCATTGTTTTACCAGTACTGTCATTCACAGTTTACTTTGTCTTAGCTTTCTGTTGTAAAAATCTTTGGATGCTCACATGTGCATGCTCGAATCTGTCATTCAGAACGATATTTCACATTTCCGGTCGGCCTATTTTTAATGTATTGTTGTTGTTGATGTTGTTGTTGGGTTTTTTTTTTAATTCTGTAGGTTGCTGCAGAAAGTACTCCACAGGAGAGCTGCCAATCAGATTCATCAGAGGATACTCAATCCAAACACTCCAAGGAAACTGTAACATTGATGCCATCATGTAAGTATAACAACCTCTATGTATACTCGCTCACCCCATCTCTCTCTCTCTCTCTCTCTCTCCCTCCCTCTCTCTCTCTCTCCCTGTCTCTCTCATACATGCATGCTCACACAGAAGCCAGTGTCATGTTAACTTATTGGGTTCTTTTTGCTTGGTTAGTTTCCACACGGTCTGGGGTAAGAACATGTGTGCTGACCCATCCAAGCCCTCGGTGATGGAGAACATTCGCAAACTGAGGTGAGCAGAGAGCCCTGTGCGTGATTCTTACTCACAGATATCTCATTCTGCCTTTTAAAGCAGCAGCGCTCGGACACAGGCAGGTTTGACAGCGGACGGAATATGCTGTATTTTTAATAACATTGTTTTTGTTCTTTTTTTAAATTTTTTTTTTTTTCAGGGAGAGAGTCCAAGCTCTGAAAAACAAAAAGCTGCAGTCCCAGTGAGCAGATCCAAAGCTCTGACATCTAATCTTTCACTTCTGTTGGAAGGGGGATACTTTTCTCTTAAAGAGATTTTTTTATGATATTTAATGTTTTTCCCTGCTTTTTAATATGCGGTATCATGTATCATGTATCATGTATCATGTAATTTAAAGTAAATTAAAATATAAAAAATAAAATCATTTTTCCTATACCACTTGTCACCTGCTGCGTTGACTGATTCTGCACATACAGACAGTCGGAATGTCTGTCTGAGGCTTTGATGAATTTCGATTCCAGAGTGAAAATCCTGCATTATGACTAGTTGATATGTAAACGGGGGGGGGGGGTGGTGAAGGCGACATCGTGTGGCCTGAGCTAAATTTCTAACCTGTAGAAAAACATTCCATCTCCAGCCTGTCTCTGAATAATGTAATGGTGCTTTGTGTAGTGAGGAGGTTGCGCAACAAGGCTGATTTGAAAACAAAAAACAAACAAAAAAACATCGTTTTCTGTTTGTTGTCTGGCAAATGAACGACAGCAGAAAGGTTTGAGTTCGTACAGATTATAACATAGATAAGAACGTGTTTACTTTCCAAGTCTCTGAAGAAATTATTTTGAAGTTTTTGCCCCATGTTTTGCCAGCTTTATTTAGTTTTTTTTCTTTCTTTTCCAAATGTGTCTTTATCTCAGCTGTAACTAAATAAGGGATCTATCCAAACAGGCTGTGCAGGGGTGTAATTTCGGCAGCGGTAGGACTTACCACAGACGAGTTTAGCACCAGGTTCAAAAAATTCCAGCAGGTGAAAATTCCCACATCGATACTGAAGGTAATCAGGTGAGTGTGGACATAAAGAGCCACTGTAAAACCTGTGATGCAACAGGAGGAAGTAATCCTGTGCTTCTGCTTTTCCCACAGCTGTGCAGGTAAGAGAGACACACCTTTCTGACCTCGCTATATAAACAAAATGATGAGACAGCCAAACAGACAAGCATGATGTAACATCATACATATCCACAAAACACATAATCACACAGGCAGGGTCTGCACACTGAGCATACACCTGCAAGTGTGACCGACCTGGGGCGGGGTGGGGGGGTGGATGCTCCAGAAAGGGGGTTTAGTGAAAACTCAGAGTTAGATAACTCAGAGCATGTGGTAAACCTCCTAATAGAGGAGCCCTATGGCTTTGTTTTGCTAGGAGAATGAAGTCGTAGGGCTCTTCTGTCAGGAGGTTTACTACTTACTCTGAGTTTTCACTAAACCCACTTTCTGG
>NC_044499.1:3016313-3028813 GCF_902362185.1 Chanos chanos
TATACATATTTATATCTACGTAAAAGCATATTTGACCAAAGCACATAAGCTCAGAATTCCTTTTTCCAAATTAATATTAATTTCCCAAAAAGGACAGCACTGAAGTTTGATATTAAATTAGCACTATAGGCACACATCACAGGTTAACGCCATTACCACCATGACAAATCTCTTGTTTACGAAACACACACTGAGTCAAGTCATTCCAGCTTACTCTGCGGGCCTGTTTGCCTAAGCACGCCAGATCGCACGAGCCTACACTACGGTCTGTTTCCTCGGAACGGAACGCACGAGCAGAACGTGTGCATGAGCACAGAAGCCTGGGAGCAGTAGCTGGAGCTGTCGTAGACTGAACAGGCCGGAAGACGGAGCCGTATCCACAGGTGTGGTCCCAACATGTCCTGTTCCCCACAGGCTAATACAGACAGACACACGTCACATTGTGTTAGCCGCACCTCAGGTCACTGCCGCCTGCGCGGAGCGAGGACGGTTACGGACGCCGCCAGCGGAGCTCAAAATCACCCCCTCCTCTCTTTCCCGCTCCCCACCCCCAGGTCTACACACACACACACACACGTCAAACAGAGTGTTCCAGTGAATTTCGAAGAGACTGTGAGGTCAATAAAACCGGCGTAGATAAGAGGCGGTTTATGGAGCCTCCCGAGAAAAACTGTTCTAGACGCTGAGTGATACTGTGCCGAGGAAAAATGCATACAACAGAACACACCTCACATGAACTTCACCCAGCTAACGATGCGAACATTTCATCGCGATTTCACTCACACGTATAAAATAAGCTCACTCCTTATCTGCTTTAGTTATAATGCTCTAATGTAGGCTAATGTTAATCGGTCCTGTTTGATGTGAGAATAAATTAGCATATATAACACAGGCATTTCGCTTGACTAAAATCTCCCTTTGAAGTGGTTTGAGTGTTATGAGTTGAATAATAGACGACTGATCATATGGTGATATGTTCTCTCATAGAATTGGGTGGCACAAAGGTATTTCTCTACTGTGTATAAAGTTTGATCACGTTTACTGATGTAGGCTACTGAAAGTTTGCTCGTTCGGGTAGTAATGAACAGAACTGTTTTCTGCACGTTTATATAAGAAAATCTTTTCTATCGGTCACGGGGTACAAAAGAAAAAACTATATTAAATTCTTCAGTATTTCCCTTTTTACTTTTTATTTACAATTTAAGTTCAGAATTACACGTGTGAACGTGCTGATATTATACACACATTATACGTGTCTTACAGAGTCGAGTTAAACTTTGCTTGATTTGTCTGTCATTCACACACAGTCAACAAGACAAGAGTGTGGGTAGAATATGAAATCTTTATTAGACAGTCTCACATTCACATTTTACAAAGAGACACTGGGAAGCTTTTTAAGAGCCTTTTTCGCCCCCATCTGCATAGCTCTCAGCTCGCTGTGTTTAAAAGGTCCCAGTCTATGGGTAATGTGGTATTACAGAAGTGCCTTTCAGAAGCACAGGCAAACCTCTCAATGGGCAAGAGACAAAAACCCGCTCAGGAGTGAATGTCACTGCTAAATGCTGAAGACAGACAAGGCACAGAGTGATGTGACGAGTCAACGCTGAACAAACCTGTGCTCGTACACGTACACACACACACACACACACAGGGTTGGTCACTGTGTAAAGAGTCAGGCAGTGTTGTCACTGCAGGCTGACAGATTTCATTATTTGCTAAGTGATTTGTGACGGTTTGACTCACAAGTGACTGAGTCTGTGTGTGTGTGTGTGTGTGTGTGTGCATGTGCGTGGGTGTGTGTATGTGCACATGAGCGCAGATGTGCATGTGCATGTGCATGCTGACACCGAAGCAAGTCGTGATATGAAAAACAGAGAGAGAGAGAGACAGAGCGAGACAGAGAGACAGGGAGAGAGAGAGAGAGAGAGAGAGAGATGCAGATGGGTAATGGAAGTTGTCAGATTAAACTCCACATTGATCCATGTCCCTAGGAGTGCAGACACATTCTTTAGAAACCATTAGAAAAGTTTCATTCATTCAACATAGTAAAAACATCTTTACACACACACACACAGAGGACACATAAATGTTTATTCTAACATCCACTGCTTGTAGTGTATGTTCCCTGTTAAGAAAAAAAGCACAACACACACACAAATGCACACACTCACATATGATAAGATAGATAGACAGACATACAGATAGACAGACAGACAGATAGATGGATGGATGGATAGATAGATAGATAGATAGATAGATAGATAGATAGATAGATAGATAGATAGATAGATAGACGGTAGAGAGAAGAGTTTTGTATTGAGTGGAGTAAGGTTTAAGTGAGTAGAGAGAGGAGTTTGGTACTCAGTGGAGTAAGGTTTAAGTGAGTAGAGAGAGGAGTTTGGTACTCAGTGGAGTAAGGTTTAAGTGAGTAGAGAGAGGAGTTTGGTACTCAGTGGAGTAAGGTTTAAGTGAGTAGAGAGAGGAGTTTGGTACTCAGTGGAGTAAGGTTTAAGTGAGTAGAGAGAGGAGTTTGGTACTCAGTGGAGTAAGGTTTAAGTGAGTGGAGAGAAGAGTTTGGTACTCAGTGGAGTAAGGTTTAAGTGAGTAGAGAGATGAGTTTGGTACTCGGTGGAGTAAGGTTTAAGTGAGTAGAGAGACGAGTTTGGTACTCAGTGGAGTAAGGTTTAAGTGAGTAGAGAGACGAGTTTGGTACTCAGTGGAGTAAGGTTTAAGTGAGTAGAGAGAAGAGTTTGGTACTCAGTGGAGTAAGGTTTAAGTGAGTAGAGAGAAGAGTTTGGTACTCAGTGGAGTAAGGTTTAAGTGAGTAGAGAGAGGAGTTTGGTACTCAGTGGAGTAAGGTTTAAGTGAGTGGAGAGAGGAGTTTGGTACTCAGTGGAGTAAGGTTTAAGTGAGTGGAGAGAAGAGTTTGGTACTCAGTGGAGTAAGGTTTAAGTGAGTAGAGAGATGAGTTTGGTACTCAGTGGAGTAAGGTTTAAGTGAGTAGAGAGAGGAGTTTGGTACTCAGTGGAGTAAGGTTTAAGTGAGTGGAGAGAAGAGTTTGGTACTCAGTGGAGTAAGGTTTAAGTGAGTAGAGAGAGGAGTTTGGTACTCAGTGGAGTAAGGTTTAAGTGAGTGGAGAGAGGAGTTTGGTACTCAGTGGAGTAAGGTTTAAGTGAGTAGAGAGAGGAGTTTGGTACTCAGTGGAGTAAGGTTTAAGTGAGTAGAGGAGTTTGGTACTCAGTGGAGTAAGGTTTAAGTGAGTAGAGAGAGGAGTTTGGTACTCAGTGGAGTAAGGTTTAAGTGAGTAGAGAGAGGAGTTTGGTACTCGGTGGAGTAAGGTTTAAGTGAGTAGAGAGAGGAGTTTGGTACTCAGTGGAGTAAGGTTTAAGTAAGTGGAGAGTGTTTGTTAATGACGTGGCAGACAGAGTGAGTCTGACAGGCTGCTTTAGAGCAGACATCCAGTGAGATGCTGACACTGGAGAGGTGGCATTAATGGAGCAGAGCTGAACACACACACACACACACACACACACACACACACACACAAACACTATATTTAGACTCCTTCAGAAATGATTCACCAGAATATCAGTACAGGGATAAAAGACATCATTTAAAAGTTAAGACGTATTTATTGTACACACACACACACGCACACACTCTCTCTCTCTCTCACACACAGACTCTCTCTCTCTCGCACACACACACACACACTCTCCTCTCTCTCACATACAGACAGACAGACATACACACACGCGCGCGCACGCGCACACACACACACTTTCCTCTCTCTCTCTTTCACACACACACACACACACACACACACACACATACACACACACACACACACACACACAGCTGAGGATGCTCCTTGTCAATGAGGGCCATTGAGAGGCATTCCGGTCTGAAGTAAACAACATATAATTTAAGAAACAAAAAAACGGGAGAAAAAGCCAAACGAGACAAGCGTTCGGATGATTATGTATTCTCTCTCCATTTCCTCCCCCCCAACCCCTCCAACCCCCTGCCCCCACCCCCCCCCCCCTACACACAACCTCCAATTATACACACGAAGACACAAACTGAGCCTGCTATTCCTGTCTTCCTTCCACCCCGACATCCACGGCGGAGGAGAGGGAGAGAGAGAGAGAGAGGCGTCTCTTATGCAGCGTGGACCGACACAGGCTGTGGAAGACTGGGTCACAGTTACATTCATTGTTCAGCGAGCTTTTCTGCCCAGTTCAACCCACCGACAGCAATGAATGTGCATTGTGACCTTTGAAGAGAGCGAGAGAGCGAGAGAGAGAGAGAGAGAGAGAGAGAGAGAGAGAGGGATGGGTATAAGCCGAGAGAAGGAGGGATGACAGGTTAAGGTACAGGACGTCGCGGCGTTGAGTGCTTTTTTTTCGGTCGAAGCGAACGCGTATCTGCTGTCCGCGGGGCACACTCAACGGTCGATGGTTTTACTGGAGTCGCATCAAACTCACCGACAGCGTTGAATGTTCACCGAAGCAGCCAGAGAGAGAATGGAATGTGCTTAATCAAACACACGCGTGCGCACACACACACACACACACACACACACACACGTACAAACAGTCTACAAAACACTGGACACACAGTCACTTCTTTCTGTTTAACTCACACCCACGCACACCCATACAGAGCAGGTGAGGAGCTGTATGTGTGTGTGTCTGAACACTGAGCAGAGACATAGTTGCTGATGTGTAGAGGTTGAAAAAAAGCTTCGGTAAACAGCAGTGCAGCTGTGAAGAGAGGCAATCCAACACACACACACACACACACACACAGAGCACAGCACAGCACAGCAGGACTAAACAAAAAAACAAACACACATATCCAAGTGTACACTAATCAAAACCCATTCTCCCTGTTTACAGAAGAAAAACACATTCCTTCAGTTCCGTCGCTTTCCACGTTTTTGTTTTTTTTTTCTTTCACACACAAAATAAGACAGATAGAAACATTAAAATAACGGATTCTTTATGCATTCTAGAAGCCCAAACAAATGGGTGGGTTTATGTGGGGGTTTTTTTCCCGGTGGTGTCGTACAGTGTTAAAGTCAGACCTTTGTGTGTGGACAGGGTTTGTTCTCTCCAGGTGGCGGGCACTCTTCACACGGGTTTACACAAACAGACCCTCTCTCACAGAACGCCCCTGTCCCACGGATTATTAAACTCACCCCCTGATTCAGCAAGACACACATCATATCTCTAGTCCTGCTCAATGCCTTCCTCATTATCTTCATCATCCTCACCAAAACCCCTGAAACAAAAACACAGAGAGAGAGAGAGAGAGAGAGAGAGAGAGAGAGAGAGAGAGAATTAATTGTTTTCTCAATAAAAACCATGATGTTGACTGAATTCATGTCCATTTGAACAAACTGCTCAGTGAGGATCCCAGAGTTCCCTTGTGTCCTCTGTGTCTACCAGCTCTCACAGACACCGAAAAAACAATGACAGTGGATGACAAACAACAGCGTTCCTACCTGAACACACACACGTCATCCCTGTTACCTGAGCACACAGCACATACGTAAACACACACATATACAGAATCACATACGTAAACACACACATATACAGAATCACATACACAGACACACACATATACAGAATCACATACACAGACACACACATATAAAGAAACACATACACAGACACACACATATACAGAATCACATACACAGGCACACACATGTACAGAATCATATACACAGACACACACATATACAGAATCACATACACAGGCACACACATACAGAATCGCCTGTTCACCTTCTCACTTGTTTTCTTGTTTTATCACTAGCTCCCTCACTCAGTGGCTCACTCACTCGCTCACACACACACACACACACGCTCTCACACACACTTAGTTTTCCGGATAATTCTGGAGTGTCTTTACACTCATCTCAACCCCAACCCCTCCCCAAAGCTTTGCCGGCAGCATCATCCACACAGCATGGCTGTGAAAATCACCAACGCTCCCCCCTCCCCCTCCCAAAAAAATTCCACCTCCAAAAGCCTCTCTGCTTTTCGAGTGCCCAAAACCAGAGTGCTGACTCTCTGTCCGGTCCCCGCTCCTCACAGGAACACAGGTTAGGCGTTAATTAATGATTAATCATTGACTTTGGTTTGCACAGCCTGGGCCAGGAGCCAAGTGTGGGGTTAAAAGAGTTCACATCGGCCCTGTCGCCCCCTGTCGATGCAGGCCCGGGCCCGGCCACGCGGGCGGGGGGGGGAGAGACACCGAGACAGAAAAGAAAAACGGATCGAGAAAAGAGAAAATGATCAGGCCTTGCGTCTTGAGACAGACACATCAGACAAATGGTATCTGACTCCAGTCAAGCGTTAACACTTTCTGATTTATCTCCGTGGCCAGTGACTGTGGAGAAGAGGCAACTGCCGTCAGAGCGACGTGGGGTAAACCGTCCCTGCCACACCGGAGCCGTCTGCCGCTGATTCCACTGTGTGTGTGTGTGTGTGTGTGTGTAAGCGTATGTCCACTTGTGTGTAGATTGCTGCTCCGTCAGCTAAGTGTGTGAGTTGGCAGGTATGTGTGTGTGCATGTTTGTGTGTGTGTGTGTGTGTGTGCATGTTTGTGTGTGTGTGTGTGTGTGTGTGCATGTTTGTGTGTGTGTGCGTCTGTGTGTGTTTGTGTGTGTGTGCGTCTGTGTGTGTTTGTGTGTGTGTGTGCATGTATGTGTGTGTGTGTTGGGGTGATATGAGATACAAATCTGATTTGAGTGTCTTTATGGTACGTGTATGTTTATGCGTGTGTTTATTCGTGTGTGTGTGTGTATGAATCATTACTCTGTTGACTTTGTGTGTGTGTAAAACCTTTGGTCTGCTGGCTGTGTGTGTGTGTGTATGTGTGTGTGTGTGTGTGTGTGGGATGTTAGGCAGACAGTGGAATATGACAGTCTTTCAGACACTCAGAAGAACGAGGGATGATGTCATGGTAATCGGGTCATTTTTTTTTTTCTCTCTGCTGACAAACACCCTCTCTCTCTCTCTCTCTCTGTGTGTGTCACTCACTACACACACTCACTATTCATATTACAATTCACACAGCGGCATATGCTATCTAAAGACACATTCATCAACACCAACAAAACTCCATGATCTCAGCAATTACTTTCCCTGCCACACACACACACACACACACACACGCACACGCACGTAGGCCGCGGCATATGAAAACGCACAACCTGCCACAACCCCCCATGTTCTCACCCACTGGCTGGTTCGGAATGGGGGTGGGGGGTGGGCGGGTGCGTCACCATGGAAACGGGGGTGTGGGGCAGGCATGCCTTAATCCGGGGTGAAGAGCGTGGGGTGGGGTCAGGCCCTCCGCTTCTCTGCTGAATATCGGTATTGTGTCGAAAAGGAAAAGGGAACAGTGCCCTCTGCACGAAAGACCGGGGGGGGGGGTAAAAGAGAGAGAGGGGGACAGACAGAGAGAGAGAGAGAGAGAGAGAGAGAGAGTGAGTGAGAGGGAGAGAGAAACAGAGAGGGAGAGAGAGAAAGAGAGAGAGAGAGAGAGAGAAACAGAGAGGGAGAGAGAGAAACAGAGAGGGAGAGAGAGAGAGAGAGAAACAGAGAGAGAGAGCGAGAAAGAAAGATGAAGAGGGAAAGAGAGAGGGACGGGGGGGGGGGGTCACATGACATGCATGTACAACTTCACACGCAAACACACACACACACACACAGACACACACAGACAGACACACACAGCTACAATCCATACACTCTATACAGCTCTACATCATTTTTTGGCTCCAAGTAAAGATGAGAGAACAGACAAAGCAGCCAAATTAAAAAAAAAAAAACCCTAGCCACGCTGGACACCTCCCATTATAAAATGATTAAGAGTCTCTCGATAAACCAGCAACCACAGTTCACTCTTCACTCCATCCCTTATCAACACAGGCTTTAAATACCAGTCTTTTCTCCAAAAGGACAAAAGAGGTTTTTGTGGGTTTTTGTCGGGTTTTTGTGGAAAAGGGCGGGTCGCTAGACAAAATAAAACATTTCCATTTATATCTTCACAATAGAGTAAACATCACAATGGGAGAAAAATCCCAAAACGACTGCATCCGAGGGACTGAGTCATGATACATAAATTTGTTATGAAATTGTTACCAAATGTGTTATACTTTTATGCTCAGTACATGTAAAAGCGCTGAGGCGAAAAGTGTCTAGATAATCCCAAAACTACCAGAGAACGCCATGCAAACCATTATAACACCTCACTAGAGCAGCACAGAACCTTGCGAGTGTACGTATGCACGTGTGTGTGTGTGTGTGTGTGTGTGTGTATCTTCTGTGCTTTCAGTAGCCTGATCACATCTGTACTGAGGTATTCTGGGTAACCATGTACTGGGGCTGAGATTGATATTCTGCTGGATTTAAACGGACATTCTCTAAGCTTCAGTAACACACATACACATTCACACTGCATACACACACTCCACAGAGTCAAGCCTACAGCTTTTCTGTACAGAGAGAGATACAGACAGAGAGAGGGAAAGAGAGAGACAGAGACAGAGAGAGAGAGAGAGAGAGAGAGAGAGAGAGAGAGTCTTAACATGTTACCATCATTTTTTGGGTCACAATCCTCCTACCCACGTCCAAATAAGGACAAATAAAATAGATTTAATTTTTTTTTTTTTAATTTTAAAAAGAACAAAAGGTCCATTTTAATTTCCTAGGGGGTCAAAAGGTCTGTATCCCTGAAGAGAGAAACATTAAGTCTAATGAAATACTATAATAAAATAAAAAGAGAACACAGAAATCATCTTAATATCGGACTAGAGTGCATATCCTTAATTTGCCGCCATTTCATACGCTCCCTGCTAACACTGCAGGAACTGCATGCCCTGAGACACAAGAGTATACGCTTTTATTAATGATGTAAAAATGTGGCAAAAGACTGGATCAGATAGTACAATGTGTAGTATGGTACATACGCCAAACAGTACAGTTCAATGCTTCCCTAGTCTTATTAAACAGGGATGAACATCAATATCTGATACGTTTTTGTGGGCATGTGTCAATATTTGACATGACTGCAATTCCACATTCTGACCACCAGGGTTTCACCTCTCTCAGCTTTCATGTTCATTTCAATATGATCTCGCAGATGTTATTTCGTGCGAATATGCAAACAAGGTCCTATGAAAAACTAACTGTAACTGTATGGTGGTGTGATAGTAACATCTGTATGAAAGTATGTTTAATGTTTACAATTTATCACAGCAAAAAGGCAAACTATGCTCAAAGGGGGAAACATTTTTTTTTTTTTATATTTATCTGATTCCACATGTGTGAATGAGGCCTATGGAGTGAGAGAGCTGAAGGTCATGTCTGTTTCTCGGTGTCATAACCGCACACGACAGGAGACGGAGCGAACTGGAGCTTCCCCAAACCACACTCCATTAATCTGATGTGACAGGCGATGTTTTAGTCCCAGAGAATCTTCATCAGACCGGCGTCGAAAAAAAGCGCTGCCTGTCGGCTCACCTTAAGGGTTTTTTTTTTTTTTTTTAACGGTAAACGACCGAACGTTCGGGGCTGTTTATCTGTGTCTCTGTAACTCCGCCCTCTTTCACTCCTGCGTCATCGTCGTCTGTCGTGTGTCGAAGAGCGTGTGCGTCATCCGTCTTCCCGTCTCAGACGACGGAGCGCTGGCGTCTGGGGTGGTCCACGGTACCCTAACTGCATCCCTGTGTGTGTATGTGTGTGTAAAAGTCAAATACACAAATATCTCTTAATGACTTTCAGACCAGCAGATCTGGTTAGTGCGTTTTCCTTCTTTTTTTTTTTTTTTTTTTTTTTTTGAGGGCAGAACTTTTTTTTTTTTTTTTTTTTTCACATTTTCAGGGCCACCACGTCCTGTTGGCTCAGAGTGGTCTTACCCAGGAATTCGGTTTGGGATTAGGATGGGGTTTTTTTCTGGACTGCTCTGGGGTGAGTTTATTACACCTCTGAGGGAGGAACCCATCTCTGGCTCCCAAAATATCGGCATTTAAGCAGAGAGCGTCCAAAGCATGACTCACCCCTGCTGATTTTATAACTGTATGATCGGAGGAGGAGGGTGTGTATGTATGTGTGTGTGTGTGTGTGTGTGTGTGTGTTTATGTGTGTGTGTGTGTGTGTGTTTATGTGTGTGTGTGTGTTTATGTGTGTGTGTGTGCGCGCGTGCGTGTTTGGGGGAGGGTAAACCACGGGTGCCTTCACTGTATGGCAGCGTTAGGCGTCAGTTTAATGCACAACAGGAAAATGTGGTTTTCACTTATATGGGATGTATTACTGCCCATAGTGGGGGAAGCCAAGGAGCCATTTTGGTAAAGAACGGAAACAGCGATGTGCCGCTAAAAATATTCACTGATTTATACAGTCAGTAGTCGGCACAGGGCTGACAGATGAATGGACACAACGGCAATGGTTGCAGTAATAATAGTAGTAATATTAGAATTAGTAGTAGTACTGATTGTAACCACGGTTACAGTAACAGTACTTTTAACAGTAACACGGTTACAAAGTAACAGTAGCAGTTGTAATGGTTGTTACACTGAGGGTGGTAACAGCATTAGTTACAATAATCACACTACATTAGTAGCTTTTGTCCATACACTCTGAGCCTAATTAACATGTAACAATATCTTTCATTAATGCATCATCTTCTTGTCGGAGGCAGTGCACAATCTGATCGATTGGAGGAGGACAGTGGCTGGGGTCAGGAGGTGTTGCCTGGGGCCCCTGTTTTTGGGCTGGAACTGCAGACAGGCGTCTCTCCAGGGGGCAAGACAGAGTGTCTGCTTTGATAAGGCCACCAGCCGCTGTTACCGCAGTGGCAAAATCACCAACTCTGTCTGCCGCAGCGGGTTCACAGCCCAGAGAGAGAGAGAGAGAAGGAACATTCTGTCCCGTCACAGTGTCAACGCATGAGGAGACGGGGTTAAAAAAAAAAAAACTGTACTGAGAGCTTGGAAGCTGCCTTTCTCTCTCTCTCTCTCGCTCGCTCTTTCTCTCTCTCTCTCTCTCTTGCATGTTCTTTCTCTCTCTAACTCTCTCTCTCGCTCGCTCTTTCTCTCTCTCTCTCGCCGACTGAAGTAGTTTCAGATCAGAGACAGTTTTGGTTCCTGATTGACTCAGATTGCTTTGCAACACTTATCACTTATTAGCATAGCAATTTTCAGACGCAATCAGAAATCGAATCATAAAAACAACTATTAGCCTACTGCCCCCCCCCCGCCTCCTCAGGACTGGGACGTGACATCCACTTTAAGAAGGCACGGTTAGGCTCTAAACAAACAGCATTTTTGGCAAATACTCAAAAACGATGACATCAAGAGAACAAACTGTCCCCGCAAAACCATCCAGTTCAAATGACCTGCCACACGCTACGAAGTCCAGCACGAAGTCTCAGCAGAAGAGTACACTTGAAAAACATTATTAATTGATTCACTCACTCTACCATTGTTACAATGTAAGTGTCTCTCTTCACGTTCCGCATCATGTCACTGAAATACTTTTTCTTTTCGAGGTAAAAATGACGCGGTGGATTCTCTTCATGTCCACTGCCCTGTAGGCCAGCGTTAGCGTGACTCCTTTAGCGCTACCTGAAGCGGCTAATAAACATAGCGGGAAGGAGTCTGTCCACGTCCGCGCTCAAGGAGAGGCCAGATAGACCAATCAGCTCTTAATAAGAGACTCCATTACAGGCTCGGACACACCCTGACGCTGCCGCACCGAGCCAACGGCTCTGTCAGGATGGCCGTCGGCTTTTAGAAATATGATTGTTTTGATTTCCGGTGCCAGGCATCTGCCCGGCCCGGCACTGCCTGCATGTCTCCTCGGCCACAAACACAGACAGAGAGAGCCAGACTTCACATGGGGATAATTGAATGAAATCCGTGGATCTGTCTTGTGGACTGGCCCAGAGACTAATCAGAGCATACAGAAGGAGGACGGAGGGGTGAGAGGTGAGGGTCAGAGAGGGAGAGAGAGAGAGAGAGTACTGGGGGGGGGCAGAGAGGGGAAAGTGCTGAGTGCTGAGAGAGGGGAGGGAGGGGGGAAGAAGAGAGGAGAGAGAGAGAGAAAGGGAGATTGAGAAGGGAAAAGACAAAAGAGAACTTTCACCTCAGTTCACCTCCTAAATACCTCATCAATAATTCCACATCCTGCTAAAAGTACACAAGTAGGCCCTCTTACTACAAGTGTGTGTAGAGTTATTCTAGGCCTCCATGGTTCACACACAAGTGTGAAAGGGAGCTTATCTTGGCTCACCGAAGCAATAAAACACACTCACACACAGTTAATGTGTCAACACACTGACGACGACTGCTGACTGAGGAAAAACACAAAAAGGAAAGTTCTGGAAATGGTTTAAAGTATTGTACTGGACCTTTGAGCCAGCCATAAAGCAACAGGGCCGCATAAAACACCATTCGATCTAATCTACTCAGGGCTTTT
>NC_044499.1:3033813-3073813 GCF_902362185.1 Chanos chanos
CGTTTCAGCAGTACCGGAAACCCAGGCATTGGGGGGGGGGGGGGGGGGGGGGGGGGGGGGTGTCAGTGGAGGGGGGGGTCACACGTTAGACTCCACCACCCGCCCAAACTCAACTGTTCCACTCAGAGGCCAGGGACACCCCCCCCCGAACTTCTGCTCAAGCCTCTATCTGCGTCTCGCTTCTCACAGGGTTAAAAATAAATAAACACACACACACACAAAAATAATAATAACCTAACAACACCATCACCCCAGCAGCACTGAAATGGGCCAAACTATACATTCATAATCTACAGCCAGACAAAGAGAGGTCACAGAGACAGGGTTCAGATTGCAGCTGGAACAACTCAACCTCTGTTACCAGAGGACAAAGTCCCTCACATTAACACACATATACACATTTGTATATCCCCCCCACATATCATAGCGGTGACTAATCTGTCTTTGTTTCTGAGTGACAGACTCATAACCCGATACTGCGTTTCATGGTACATAGTACCAGGTTGTTTACCTTCTGCTAACAGAGCAGCGCGAGGGACGCTGTGTTAACCTCGTGACTAAAATCCAGCCGAAGCAGTAGAAAAGGCCTTTGGCTGTCGAGCCAACACTTCACACTGACTCCTCTAGAGAGATCAATAAGCACAGCTTAAAAGCTAACCGGTCAATTGGTGAAGATTAACTATGTCAAAAGGGCATTCTGGTAAATGTAGGGTTTAAAAGCAACATGGCAACTACGTTCAATCTCGACTACAATAAGAGAGAAAGAGACAAAAAAACCCAAAACGAAAAAACACGGAGCGTGACGTAACCGTGAGAAACGTCACTCCCTCTGTTCGCTCCACTCGCAGAGGACACCCCCCCCCCCCCACCCCCACCTTCCCCTGGCGTCTTTTCTCCAGCAGGATGTGAAGACTGGAGTTTATTTTTGAATTGGCCAGAAAGAATGCGTGCCATTTCCTGCCGTTCCTGTCTCCATACGAAACTTGGGAACGATTCTCAGATCCGACGGAGGATCTCCTTGAATCGCCGACCCCTCGGCCAACTGCACAGCGTCTCTGTCTTCAACGAGAGCCAAACTCACGCTGCTACTGCTTAGACGCAGCGCGCTATGCCCAGAACAGGGCTGGATGATAAGACTTGGTGTTAAATATTGGGACAGCATTATCAACTAACAGGGCCCCACCCCTTCCCCCAAACACACACACACACACACACACTCACACACACACACACACCTACCTAACACAATGACTGACTCGGTCTGATGACAGGACAGCACAGCTTAGGCGAATACCGTGGTTGGTTTCAATCTCCACGTCCCCAGTCGAGTCTTGAGTATCGTGCGGACTACAGAGAATATTGTTCTTCTCTGTAACGGGGAAGCCAATGACACCACACATCCACACATTTTCCAGAAAAACCTCCACAAATTTTTTTTTCCTGGAATTCATTCATTCAAGCTGAATGGAATTTTTGCAACTGGGTCTGCTGATTTCGCTCCCTGTCCCAGTAAAAGCACCAGTAACTACACTGGCCTCTACACTGGCATCCCCAACGTCAGCTAAACCAGTGACAAGCCCCTCTGCACGCGGAGCTAGTCGACAGGCTTCATATTAGCGGCCTTGACGTAATCTTCTACCGCTCTGCACCGCCCACCGTTTGACATCCCATCTACACCATAGATTACCGCGCAGAGCCAAAATGTCTTCTCGCGCAGTTTCACTCTAAACATCCTGATTGGAATTTTAACCGTCCTGGGAATTTTGGGACTTGGGTTAAGCTAATCAGAGTCTGAAAATGATTTCTTTATTCATTTATTGTCATGATTTTTTTTTTTTTTCCCTTTTTGATTTTCAACAGCAAGCGTGTCACACGTCCGTGTGTTCATTCACACATCCACATGCAGGAACACGTTGAGTTTTTTTTTTTTTTTTTTTTTCAAAATTTGCAACGTGCCAATCAGTCATATTAACACCATTCTATTTAAAGAAATCCACCTCCAAACACTTTCTCTTTCCCACCAAAGGCAGGCTGTACTTTCAGATCCCGTAAATCAGACAGGATGTGAGAAGCGAGCGGAGGCCGGCGCTGACGCTTCAATTACTGGTCATGAGAACCAGTAATTTAAAGTCAAACAAGACTCTTTTTTTGTTTTGTTTTTTAAAGAGGCTTTGGGTGATTCTGAACAGCCAAGACACGCAGTACCGAAGAGGAAAAGGTCAGATGGAGGATTACTAATCAGTGCTTTGACGGCTGATGTGATCTGGTGACTTTTTTTTTTTCCAATATGAGAATAAACTGATACACATTTATATTGTATCGATCAGTGAACCTCATGTCTGAATGACAGAACTGACCATCAATACGTAATCACAAATAGACATCGCAATGTTCAGCTGACCATTACGAAACGAGACAAGCTAGCACGAGGAGCCAAAAATGAACCAAAAATAATAAAAAGATTTTCAAAACCCTGCATAACACGCTCATAGGCACTACATAAACATTCCTAAGATGTTGTGTCATACACTAATACAGGTGGCCTAAAGTGGGACATAAGTGCTCTCCTGATAACTGTTTGTGACATGTTTGACACGTGAAGTCATTAAACATGCCTAGGCCCAGTTCAGGTTAATGTTGTGAAGTGTGTACGGGCCTGCACACAACAGCACCTTTCAACTAGAAGCTTTCAAATCAAGTGAGTGGTCAACAATAACAAGGTAATGTGAGCATGCTTTAAATGCTGATAGAACAGAACAGAATAGAACTGAACAGAATAGAATAGAATAGAACAGAACAGAATAGAACAGAATAGAATAGAACAGAACTGAATAGAATAGAATAGAATAGAATAGAATAGAATAGAACAGAACAGAATAGAACAGAACTGAATAGAACAGAACAGAATAGAACAGAATAGAGACTACAGGGGGATAAACATATGGTTGTACTTTTTGCTAATTCTGTGTTTCAGACTGAGCTGAAACTGCTTCATTTAATTCTGATAAAAGGTCAGATCAGGTAAGAGTGGCCTCACATTTCCTCCTAATGTAAGAGAAACAGAATGTGTCTAATGCCTCTCTCACACACACACACTCACACACACACATGCATCTCTCTGTCTCTCACACACACAAATACACACCCTCCCCCTTCACTACAATCAAAGGAAAGAGCCAAACAGACAGAAATCAGAAATACTCCAGGCTCATCTCCCTCACAGAGAGGGGTAGAGCAGGAAAAACAGCCGCAGAAAAGAACGGCTCATTGGCTGCACGTCTTTTAACAGTGGGATTCCACAGAGAGCTAAATGGCTTTTTTCATTTGAACATTCTTCCTAATGCGAGAAGAGAAAGACCGAAGAAGAGGAAGAAGAAGAAGAAGAAGAAGAAGAAGAAGAAGGAGAAGGGGAAAGAAAAAAAAACAAAACAACCCCAGCATATTATGATGGTTTGGAGAAGGCAGGACTCCGCTGGAACCAAGAGTAACAGAAAGAGGAACCGCGGGTTTCTATTTTACAGCAAAGTGCCCATTAGAACGTCGTGTTCCCTGAGTAATGTGGTCAGCCTATTCATGCTCAAACTGACTCAAACAGAGGGTGAGAGGCACGACAACTCCACCAACCAGAGCCACGTGACACACAAAGAGAACCAATGAGAACAGGGCTTTAACACTGCTACAGTGATCAAAAGCCTTTATACTCTTAGAGCGTTTTTTGTTGTTGTTGTTGTTGTTTTTTTGTTTTTTTTTTTACAATTCTGGGTCTTCCATCTTCATAACCAGAACTCCATTCTGGTGTCAAAGCGTTTTAGGTTCCAGGAGCCGACGTTTGTACAGCCGGCACAGAAATCGTTCATCTCTCAATCCGACGCCCTGACGGCACAGTGGCGTCTTCCAAGTTCCCGTGCGACATCCCGTTCTAAGAGAGTCACATTTTGCGTTGTTAACACTTATTACGAGAGGGCAGGAAAAGGAGCCATTTGCATAAACTGGTTTGCGTGTTGGAGTCTGTAAATGTAAGACGCACACGCGTTGCAGCCTTATCGCTCCTCGTCCTCCCAACATCCAGATGGCGGGAGAATTTATGCAGGCTGCCTCATTAACCTCACGGCACTTCAGTACTTGGCACACTGCTAGTTGTCGCACGGTGGTTTTTCAATAATGCATTTCAACAGCTTCACAACTACCCCCCCCCCCCCCCCCCCGACCCACCACACACACACACACACACACACACACACAAAAACCCCCTCTGAGCCTGTCGAACGTATGACTTGCCACCGAAAATAGCAGCATCTCTGAACAGACTCCTCTGCTTTTTGTTCTGTCTTTCTGCAAAAAGAAAGAAGAAAAAAAAAAGAGAAAAAGAAAAGAGTTTCAACGACGTCTCTGCACCGAGCCGTGTTCTCCCTTAGGCCCTCGTCTTTTTTTCCGACGCGGGCAGACGCCGACGATGATGATGATGATGACGAGGAGGACGATGATGTCTCTGCTGGCAGCCGCGTTTGTAAAAGCTAACGGCGACAAAGGCTCACTCCTGCTGGGAAAGCTGAAGGTGCTTGGTTTTTGTGCTTGGCAGGTTTTTTTTTTTGTTTGCTGGGGTAGATACCTGCCGTGACACATAAAACTCCTAACCCTTACTTCCATTACTCATCAATCTCTCCAAGGCGCCCACCCCCCCCCCCACCCCCGACCCGGGCCGCCTGTCATCCTCTGCTTCGTCGTGAGCACCGTATGAAGGAAATCATTACATCCAAGAAGTACAACCATCCCTGACCTTTTCCATCACTAAACAGACACTGGTTTTTTTTTTCTGACAAACTCCAGAAGCTGAGACCGGACCAGCATGCATCTCCCAACCTGCATACTGGGGTTTCGTTTTTTTGGAAAATTCTCTTCCATGGACACCTTCACCGGTGAGACCAGGAGAGGACCCATGCCTTTAGTCCGCCACAGGGGAAGGACATCCTGTTCGGTGGTTATTATCATCATCACTCTGGCAGAATGAGCCTGTATTATCACCTGCCCACTTTTATTAAGGCCTGTTTGCCCCAAAGCTAAAGATAAGTCCCAACCAGCTCAGAAATGTTACAGAGTAATTGCGAAACCATCTCAAATAGGCTTCACCAACACAAGCTCTTCCTTTCTTCCTTTCACGTACTGTAGATATCACAGTCATAGATAGCTTATTTGTTCTTGAGAACGTGATGATCTACCACCGCTCGGGTCAGAATTCCAGCACCTCCAGCAGCTGCGGCTTGGTCTGGTAAGCTCGTGCGTGTTCTGAGCTGCCTTCTGACTAAACACAGAACTCATACAAAATGATATATAATTACGCTCGGCATACTGCTATTACCTCTGCGAGAAATTGACACGTGGCGAAGAGTTTTCTTTTTTTTTTTCGTCGGCGTTTCCAGTTTTCCATCTCTTAGATTCCCTTAAACATCAAGAGCGTTTTGATGTGGCGATCCTGGTTAGCCCCGATCCTGGACTACCCGACCCATTAAAACCCACGCAAATATGTAACAAACAAAACGATTTCGCTTAAATGTTTGGGCTTCAGCGTTTTCTTGCGATAAAAACAGATCTGAATTTTGATTTGATTTGCCTGCAAAGCAATTGTTTATGATTTGCTGATGACAAATGTGGTTAAATCAAGATTGAAAAATATCGTACGTTCTCAATACCGTAATCAAAAACTCTCTTTCACAAGTCTGTATCAAATTGGCCGTACGAAGACAAAGTTTTATCATTTTGTACAGACATTGTACCGAAACGTAAGCGAACCTCAATATCACGAAAAGACCGTTTCCTGTGAAGAAAAAAAGTATGAATAATGAAACAGTTCGCTCACATGCCCTGTGCTGACTCCAGACAACATCAGCATCAAGAGAAATTCGTTTTGACTTGTTTGCACAGTTCTGTTAAAATCCATGTCATCTGTCTGGCATTTTAACATAACATCTTGGACCGCACTGAAACTCATTACAAGGCTATTACTGTAACTGGAGGTTAATGGCAAGACAACTGAACTGGACTCATTGTAACCGGCGTCAACAGAGAAGTACACCGTCTGGGTTAAAAGACGTGTTGCGTAATCGCTCTACCCTTTTATATAAAACAAACACGCACAAGCGTTGGTCGCTTTAGAAAACCGCGAGACGTTCGACGGGGCAGCCTTGCCCTCTGCGCGCTGCGTTCGTTTTCCAACAGTGATGACTCTGAAGATCTGACGCGCTCATTTCTCCTGGATGAGAGTGTCTTTGTCTCCTGTCGTGTGCGCATGTATGTGTGAGTGTGTGGTGTGCGCGTCTTAAGACTCGGGTTCACTGAGGTTGGCCGAGCCGGCTTTCAGCATATAGCCTGCAGTCTCATGACTATATGGAGAGGGAGAGAGAGAGGGAGAGAAAGAGAGAGAGAAGTGGAGGAGAAAGGGTGGGGGCTGCTCTAGACAGCCCAGTGCTGTTGATCACCGTGTCTAGTCTTCAGGTGTCTACGAGGGCGGCGGTTCATTGCAAGGGGAAGGAGGAGGGAGCAGATAACATGAGACACAGACAAAGAGGGGGCACTTTTTTCCGGTCCGGGTATAATTACAAGGGCTGTAATAGATTTAACAGTAGAATCTCCGTCTACTTAATGTATCTGCGTCCCTACTTTATCCCATACCGAGTTAAAATGGTAACAAACAGATTTCATACATCCTAATTAGACACATCTGTTTTCTGTCAACGCCAGACAGACCTTGGAGTCCGCTATGATTAAATCTGAACCTGGAAAATTGCCAGCGCGTTCCCTGGATTTTATTTTAACGGTTTTTCCCTCAACAACGAGGAGTCCTTGGTTAATAGCTTGACTCAGGTTACAGTTTCTTTACGTTTCTCAGTCTAAGCTATAGAAATGTTTAATAGGCTATATTTAATTTAAAGCACTGGAGACTCGAAACAAATAAAAAGCAACTACATTGCAGCTCGCTTGATTCGATTTTGCGCAAGTGAACGAAAAAAAAAAATGTAGCTATCGGTATTCGCAGTTCAGTCGCTTGCACTCAGTCATAGAATAGCCTACGCGATACTGTTATAGGACCAAACAAAATTAGTTAGGCTATATATCTCTGCACGAATTGGACAGAATTAATGGAAGCAGAAAACCCAGTACGACATGTACTCTCAAGTGATCCGGCAGTTACAGTGCTTACTCAATCGTGGAGACCAGGTGGATAGTCCGTGGTCCGCCCGGCCGGGGTGACTGAGTTTACCGCACTTTTTTTCCAGCTAATTTATCACTTGTCGGCAGCTCCAGACAGCCCGGTGCTTGGCAACCGGCTGGAGAAATGCAATCAAACTACATATGTAGCTTCCCGAAATACTGATAACATAAAGAATTCTAGATCAAAGCGTTTCGTGTTTGTTCTTGTTGTTTGGATGCAAAAAAAAAAAAAAAAAAGAAGCGATAACACACCCGTCAGCGGAATCTGTACGACATGTACCGAAAACAAGAAGTTGATGTGGAGAACCATTAACGGGAAAAGTCTTTTCAGTTCTGTTACTGTAACTTAAATAGTTAAGAATCCAAACAATAACAACGACGAGCAACCAAATTTTAACCGGGTACAATTGCGACACGGATTCTTGTCTGTTAACAGAAACACTCGTTTCATAAATTCTGCACTACATACCTCTGCAAGGTGCTGAACAAAAAATTATGTATACTCACGTTTCAGTTTCACCCGTGCAAGTCGTAGAGGAAGGTATCAGTGAGTCCATTTGTAGAAAATGTTTAAAAACACCGTGCGGCACCGTTCACGGATTTTCTACGATTCTTCATTGCTCTTTCACAAGGTCTTGATTTGCACTCGCTGACACACCATCGCAGTAGTCGTACGGGGTTGTCTCAGGATTACAGCACGTTCTGCCGTCGGTGAACGAGTAAAGGGGAAGGAATATATGTCACATGATTCCTGTGTGAGGATATTATTGGCTACATAAATGTAGGTTGATAAGTGAGAATACTCTCTGATTGGATTAGGGTAAAGTCAGTCGGCGCGACGTTCCACCTCGCGGCAAAAGCCGAATAGGCATTTGTGTAAGAATTTTTGTGAAGAAGAAAAAAATGGGATTGGGTGGGGTGGAGTGGTACCAGAGGGAGGGGTGGCAGCAATATGTTTCCTCTGATTCCAGAGCTATAGTTTGAATTCCAACATTTGGGAATGTGAGCAGTAATGTGCGGTGATGGGATCTTTTGGATTTCTCGGAATAACTGTCAGTTCCATATTCCAGGGTATGTTATTCAATCAATTCCATATTCAAGTGCATTTTAAGCGTTAAATATCGAACCAGTACCATTTCATTCTTCACTGTTAGACACGCAAGACATCCCTGTACCTTAATACACATAATGCAGACCTGCTGATCACACAAATATTTTGTGTTTGTATCTGACAGAGCCAGCGCCCTGTCAGTGATCTCTGCCTCTCTCTCTCTCTGTCCCTCTTTCTCTGTCCCTCTCTCTCTCTCTGATTCTCCCTGTCTCTCTCTCTCTGTCTCTCTCTCTCTGATTCTCCCTGTCTCTCTCTCTCTCTCTCTCTTTCTCTCTCTCTCTCCCCCTCTCTCTCTGTCTCTCTCTCTCTCTCCCTGTTGCCCTTTATCTGTCTCACAAACATACATATGCACACACACACACACACACACACACACACACACATCAACTGACACAAAAGGTAGGAGTGAATGAAAAAGCTATTTAGCAGTACTAGAATAGCCCCGATGCACGTGACACACACATGTGTTAATAGGAAAACGAAACGAGAGCTGATCCTCTCCCACTGTCCAGGTCTGTGAAACAGCCAAGAGAGAAAGAGAGAATCAGTGTTCGTAGCTGTGTGTGTGTTGTTTGGAGGAAAAGACAGAGTACAGTGACATGTTGCAGTGAATAATTGAAACATTCTCAAAATAGAAACTGGATCACTCCAGACATCCATCGAAGAAACCCAGTGACTATATTAATGCAAATGTGCTTATATAGGCAATCACATGTCTCTTGCTATTTCTTCAAAATTTTGCGAGGTTAGATGAATGTTACAAAGGCAGGCACACACACTGATCTGAACTGAGAATTGAATTGAACTGAATTGACTTGAAATGAATTTAACCGAATGGAACTGCATTTAATGGAACAGAACTGAATTATAATGAATTTCACTGAGCTGAATCAAAGCCTGGCTTGAATTAGTGTGGGCTGCATTCATTTTATAACTGGTTTGGTTGTGATGTGTTATTTTCTAGCTCAGGTGGTAGTGAGGCGTTATACCCATTCATACCACACTGCTCTGAAAAAAAAAAAACCCAAACTTTAGTCTGTAGATTCTTTAGGCTGATCAGTGGAGCAGATTCTTCCCCAGGCCTCCGCTGCCCCTGCTGTCTGTGGTTTAGTCTACATAGAGAAACATGCTGGTGGGGCTGGCCTATTGTGTCTGGGATTTTTTTTTTGTGACATATTCTCTACTCTTTCTCATTGTGTCACACACACACACACACACACACACACACACACACACACCTAAAGCACACATTCAAAATACTAAAATATCACATAAAACCGAAAACAGAATTAAATATTTAACTATCATTCATAGACTTTGATCATCATGGCCATAAACTGAATCTGTCACACTACACACACACACACACACACACACACACACACACACACACACACACACACACACACATTTCAGTTCAGTTCAACTTAATAAGCTTTACTGGCATGACTTAAAAAAACATTGTGCATTAGATAGCAGGTCTATATATTAAAAAGACATTAAAAATGTTGATAACTTTTTTGTATTTCGTGTGTGGGTCCATACCACTGTGTGATATCGTTTAAAGTCCAGAAAGGTTTCTAATATGTCTTTGTATTTTGTCATTTCTTTCCAATATGAGATATATTTGTCTTTTTGTTTGTCCTTTGGTTGTTTATAATTGGCTGGCTGTCCTTTGGTTGGGTGTCATTTGGTTGGTTGTAATTGGCTGGCTGTCCTTTGGTTGGTTATAATATGGTTAGGTATCACTTGGCTGGCTGTCATATGGTTGGTTGCAGTTTGGCTGGCCGCCCTTTAGTACGTTATAATTTGGTAAAGTGTAATTTGGTTGGTTATAATTTGGCTGGCTTTCATTTGGTTGATTATAGTTTGATTTGCCGTCCTGTGGTTGGTTGTAATTTAGCTGGCTGTCCTTTGGTTGGTTATAATTTGGTGAGGTGTAATTGGATTGGTTATAGTTTGGTTGGCTGTCATTTGGTTGGTTATAATTTGGTGAGGTGTAATTTGGTTGGCTGTCATTTGGTCTGGGTAAGTATGCGGCTGTCCTGGGGCTGCTGGTTGGTAAGATCAGTAGTCATTAGTTGACAGAGCCTCTGGACCAGACCAGATGATTGACTGGGCTCCTCTCTATGTCCAGGTCTTTGGCAACTGAGGGCTTTAAAGTTATATTGCAGTTTTATAGAGAACACAATATATAGATATATAATATATAGTCATTATAGAGAGACCATAGTGGTTCTCTCTCTCTGCCCTCTCCTTTTCTTGCTCTTGCATGCGTGCACACACACACACACACACTCACACACAGAGGCCATTGGTGAGCTGACAGACTCTCTGTGCAGAAGGATAATCCGTGATGAAAGTGCGGCAAGCTTTCTGCAGCAGAAGCTAGTTTCAGTGGTTTCCATGGAGATTTCACACAGACGTCCACATGTGGAACAAACATGTCATTGGCGTAACAGGCAAAACTTGAATTTTTGTATTTAGTCTGGATATTCACACCATGATGTCTCTGAACACAATCTGAAAGGGGAAATGTATGTATGTATGTGTGGGAGGCAATGTGTTGGTGTGTGTGTGTGTGTGTGTGTGTGTGTGTGTGTGTTTGGAAAGGGGCAGGTGTGCACCTCAGCATGTATTTGGTTAAGTATAGAGAGACAGGGAAAATGTTTAGTTCATTTATGACTGTGTAAAAAAAAAAAGAAAAAAACAAAACAAATGCAAAAAAAAAAACCCCAAACAAAAATCAAAGAGAGCCTGGGTGTGTAACATGATTTCTGCTCCCTTTGTCACCATAATCATGAATGCAATGGGGTTTGTGTCTGATTTCCATGGCAACGTATCAAAATGAGGGATTTAACAATATCTCTGCTGAACAGAGCCAACGGTGTGTGTGCATGTGTCTCCGCACATGTCTGTGTGTGTGTGTGTGTGTGTGTGTGTGTGTGTGAGGGGCATGTGTGTCTGCACACGTGTGTCTGCGTGCGTTTGCACCACTGACTCAGTGATCCCGAGTGTTTAACTAAGTCAAACCAAACTGACCTACATACACCCGAACCCCGTGCGTCCCAGAGGGAGACACTCTGCTCTGCAGTCAGCGGCACCGCACGCACGGAGCCCCACGCCACGCAGAGCTGTCTGAGACTTCGGCCCCCGGTCGTCCTGTAAGGTCAGAGAAGAGGCTGCAGTTTAAGAATACCACTGACTGTACAGCACACACCATAACAGTCTGTCCTCTCCACAGCCTGGCAGAAAAATGTCTCGTGTGCAAGCGCTTTTCATTCAGCCTTGAACATATTTCAGTTCATATTTGGAATGCTATCACTGTCCATTACAACAGACAATCAAATAATCAGAAATCTTCAGTCTATCTATCTATCTATCTATCTATCTATCTATCTATCTATCTATCTGTCTGTCTGTCTGTCTGTCTATCTGTCTGTCAGTCTGCCTCTCTATCTATCTATCTATCTATCTATCTATCTATCTATGTATCTATCTATCTATCTATCTATCTGTCTCTTTGCCTGGCTGTCTGTCTGCATGTATATCTGTTTGTTTGTTTGTTTGTTTGTGAAGAGACGATCATGTCAGACTGTAGTGGATATGTCCCTGGTTTTACTGGAACAAACACCACTGTGCAGAGAGGCCCACGTTCAGCTGGATGCATCATCAAAGCTGAGAAATGACTGGTTGATTGCCGTCACCCAGTGAAGGTTGGGGTGTGTGTGTGTGTGTGTGTGTGTGTGTGTGTGTGAGGGGGATGCGGGGGTGCAGCAGATGTCTGCTAATTGTGGTGATTAGTCCAAACAGACGGGGTACAGAGAGGCCCCCTCAAAAAAAAAAAAAAAAACTGAATCAAGATCTCTGGCTCATCAGCGTTTGAGTCTCACAGAGGCCCTGTTCCAGACGAATATCAGTCAGAATGCAGCCTCATTCCACCCGGAGTTTCTTTTAATACGGTCAAACAGAACAGTCAACAATGACTACAAGACAGAATTTTAAAAAATTCATTCATCTCCTTAAGAAGATCCTTTTCAGAACATTTTCAGACATTTTGTTAGTTGAACCATTTTGTTTTGTTGAACCACTTTCAACAAAACAAAACAACAACAACAACAACAACAACAAAACAAACAAACAAACAACCAAAACAAAAACATGAAATACCTTTTTTTTCCCCCCTTAACAGATCTATGACCCATTGAACAAACCAATCTTTGGTAAATCTTACATTTGACTCTGTATGAAATACCAAAAATGCTAATTACTCTGTCTGTGCTATGTAAAGTCTCCAAGTTTTGTTACTATGGTTACAGAGGTGGTGTTCAGATATTATACTTGGGTTCAAGTAAAGAACCATAAAAGTTTGACTCTAGTCAAAGTGCAAGTCACCCATTGAAAAAAACAGCTTGAGTCAAAGCCATAAAGTAAAACGCTTTTAATGTACTCAAGTTCTCAAAAGTACGAGAAGGAAAAAAAATGTAGGCCTGCTTGACTGAATAAATTTGCATGTTTGTACTTACAACTTATCATTAACATGGCTGTTCTAGTTAAAGGTTGAAACCAGTCAAACTGTTGTTTAGGTTACTGCTTGATATTTTGACAGCAACACTAAAAGTACAAACCACCAATGAATATACAGTGCAATAAAGGACAAGCACTACCCCCGAGTTATCTTTATCTTCTGAAACTCTCGTAGTTCATAAACATTTTACAGGGAGACCGGCTCACAGCGAGTTAGCGTTAGCCGCACCGTTTCGACGTTCGCCAGCCGGCGCGCTCATCACGCCGGCAGTGGTGAGTACATGCCGAGACAAGTACTGTCGCTAGGCTTATGAGCTAGACTACACACACACAAGCCGTCCTACCCGTTTGTGTTCGTGCACGGCTGCCGGGTCCTATCACGGCAGCGCTTACCGTGTCCTGAGAGTAGTGTTATCCCCTCACACGTCCGTCGGCTACCGCTTGATAAAACATACATAAGTTAATCAATAAATTAAATTAAAAAACAAACAATGGCTTATGAATGATCGTGCCAAATGAAACGAGGAACAAGAGCTGTCAATAGAAGTATGTCGGAGTAAGAAGTGTACAATTTCACTGCAGATATAATCGGGTTGAATGTGAGAGTTGTTCATTTTGTCTAGAATCCATCAGAGTGCAGGTCTGTCAGTATACCACTTAAGTAGATGTAACAAAGTGCTTTTACCTCATTACCTACCATCCCTGCTATGCTACCTGCTTTGGTTTCAGTTTCCTGTGAATTCACTGCTGTCACGCAGGCAGCTGGCGTTTAAAGGAGCCCTCCTGGCTTTGAATGGGAGATAAAGAGTCAGGGACGTTCACACGACTGTCTAGGCGTCAGATCTGAGACAGGGAATTGGCCTCAGATCTCTGCATTCCATGCACCATATAGAGGGTGTCAAGTTGAACATCAGTCAGAGAACTGGAAAAAAATAAAAAATAAAACAGATTTACAGAGATGAATGAGACATCTGGTCTCCAGTTTGTCCTTACAAGCACAATGAAGTCACTCTAATGATACTCTATGGACACTAATGACACTCTAATGATACTCTATGGACACTCTAGTGACACTCTTCAGACACTCTGTGGACACTAATGACACTCTAAAGACACTCTATGGACACTCTATGGACACTCTAGTAACACTCTATGGACACTCTAGTAACACTTTATGGACACTCTATTGACACTCTATTGACACTCTAATGACACTCTATAGACACTCTAATGACACTCTATGGACACTCTAAAGACGGTCTGTGGATGCTTTATGGACACTCTAGAAACACTCTATGGATACTCTACAGACTCTCTATGGACACTCTAGGAACACTTTATTGACACTCTAATAACACTCTAGTAACACTTTATGGACACTGAACTGAGTAAGTCATTCTCAGGTTAAGAGATTAGTGTCTGACCTCTATTACAAAACCAGTATAATTCTCAGCTGACTGTTTAACAATCTGTTCAGCCAGACAAACACAGGTGAATGAACCCAGGGCTGTGTGTTTGTGCATGTGTGTGTGTGTGTGTGTGTGTGTACATGTGTGTGTGTGAGAGAGAGAGTGTGTGTGTGTCTTTAGCTGAGAGAGAGAGAGAGAGATGTTAGCGAGCTCCCTGATTGTCAGAACAGGTTCACTGAGCTGTCTTGCTTGTCTCTCTTGTGGGCAGGATAATCCTGGCACAGCCACAGGGTCTTACTGCAAACAGATAAACACTCATCAACCTCTCTCCCTCTTCCTCTCTCTCTCTCTCTCTCTCTCTCACTCCATACAGTAGAATGTGAGTCCTCAGTCATTCATGCAGAGAACAGACTCAGGCATGTCTCTGTTGATGGTCTATCAAAAAATCGACAGCTCACATTAAGTCAGCAGAGTCAGAGATAAGATTTAGGTTATTCAGATCGTGAATACGTAACGCTGTTTGCACATATTTAAATGTGGAAATGTAATTCTTCACCATGATGCGTCACTGTTATTTTGGTGGGTAACTCAGTAACCTCTCAAACTTTAGAGCCAAAAGCTTTTCATTCTGGGACAAAGAAATGCCGGATATGAAAACATGTAATGCTTTTATAAGAGTTTTAGTCCGGTTTTGCCTCTGCTCAGAATACATGTAGCGTTTGTCTCATCCAACACTGATTTAAACAGCAGACAACTTTAACTAAGGACCACAGTCATTACTGCAAACAGAGATGGGCATTACAAACAACCCGTTTTCTACGCGAGGACAAAAAAAAAAGTGTGTTTTTAGGTACCAATCCGAAATAATTGACTTTCAAAATAATGTCAGTCTTTAAATAAAATACTTAATTCGACTTCTTGTGTCGTGCTCATCTGGGACCAATTCGCGCATTCTGCTTTGGAGGTGTTGAGCAGAAGAACAGGCGAAAGCGAATCCCGTGGGTTGCTTTTGGGAGCAGAGCGCGGGGAGAGTGAGTGGAGAGTCACGGTGAAGGCTCCTGGGCTTTGCTCTGACCCTGACAGAGGCCGGCAAAGCGTCCAAACCCCACTCAGAGGTGGAAGGAATGTGTCAAAGTGCTGATACGGTTTTTATCTCTGCCCTGCGTTGTGCTCGCCGCGTGGATTGTAGATGTTGGAAGAGTTAAGGGGAGCAGATAAAGTAGGCAGGAAAAGTCAGGTTTTTTTTTACTGGCTGACTAATCTGTCTAGGTTGCAGGAGGTTGCATGTAGAAAAAAAGGTTGCATAAGCCTTGGCCATTAGCAAAGTCCTACTTTAATGATGTCCTTAAATCATTATTAAAGAAGAGAACGCGCCGTGTTTTCCCGAGGAAATAAGCACTACACTGAGTGCCTGGGCTTCAGTCGTGCTCAGTCATTCTGAGACATCCTATTGGCTCCCGTGGCAATGCAGGAGGAGAACCTGAAAAAAAAAAAAGGAGACAGTGATGTCATAATAGAAAAGAACGCTTAGCCTCCCCGTAGAATCACAGAATGCCCGCCGAACTCCTTAAAGTCTGTGGAACATTCCATTGGCTCACGCATCAATGCTGCGTTTTATCCAAAAACATTATATTTCAGCTTCAGAGACTAAAAGGCTAAACAGACCTGAAAAAAAAAAAAAAAAATCATCGGTTTACCCAAAGGGACCAGATTTAAAAACTGTGGTGCCCACAAAAATCACCATGGAAACCGCCACTGTCAGTGCAGACTCCAAAACACACACACACACACACACACACAAAGGCGGTAGTGGTGTGACTCTAAGGGTCTTTGCTGATGTCTGATGTTGGACCATTCTTATAACAGTGTCTCTGTAAAAGCTGAAGTGTGGCCCTGAAGAACAGGGAAACCTACAGAGGTGACAGGCCGTTTGCAGACAGCGATGGGCACACTCTGTGTGTGTGTGTGTCAGAGAGAGACTGTGTATATGAAAGAGAGAGAGAAAGAGTGTGTATTTGTATGCGTGTGTGTACGTGCATGTGTGCATAGGGTGTAAAGTAAATTGCCATGGCATACTATATATGGATGAGCAGCTCATCGGCTGTAATCTTGCAGCACAGACGTCATGTTCATGTTTGGCCTATAATATGAAACACAAATGCATTTCTCTCTCTCTCTCTCTCTCTCTCTCTCTCCCTCTCTCGCTCTCTCTCTCTCTCGCTCTCTCTCTCTCTCTCTCTCTCTCTCTCTCTCGCTCTCTCTCTCTCTCTGTCTCTCCCTCTCTCGCTCTCTTTCTGTCTCTCCCTCTCTCTCTGTCTATCTCTCTCTCTCTCTCTCTCTCTCTCTCTCTACCTCTCTCGCTCTCTCTCTCTCTTTCTGTCTCTCCCTCTCTCTCTGTCTATCTCTCTCTCTCTCTCTCTCTCTCTCTCTGTCTCTCCCTCTCTCGCTCTCTCTCTCTCTTTCTGTCTCTCCCTCTCTCTCTGTCTATCTCTCTCTCTCTCTCTCTCTCTCTCTCTCGCTCTCTCCGTCTCTCTCTCTCGCTCTCTCTCTCTCTGTCTCTCTCTCTCTCTTTCTCTGACATGTGTACCACTAACATTTACACTCATTTACACCCTCTTGCTGATTATTTATGGTTTCAGAGCTACGTTTTTTCTTTCTTTCTTTCTTTCTTTCTTTCTTTAATTCTGCCTCTGTGATTTCATGTGAAAGCTGTATTGGCGCAGAGAGCAGGACTAATTTGTCTGAGGCGAGTATCCTGTCGAAGCGATGTGAAAGGACTTTGGGATATGCGCATAAAATGCAGGCAGGCCACTCTCGCTGCCGGCTATATTCTGCATTGTTGTTGGCGTTGGCCTACATACCCAGCCAAGCATGTTCATGACTTCCACACTGTCTCAGTCCTCTACACGACTGCTCTCCCTAACCCTCCTTAATCATTCGAAACCATACACAACGCCTAAAATGGTCTCTTTTTTTTTTATTAATATTATTACATCACAGTCACCCCACTGTGATGTCACCTCACACTCGATACAATGTGATCGCGAACATTCCGTCGACGTTCACGCTGGGCTTTCAGTGGACTATATATTACACGTTTATTTCTGGGTGAATTACAGATGAGAGAGCAGTGTCCAGCCCACGACACTCCGGTTTGCCCCGGCCTTGTTTACTGTACCAAAAAAATAATGAGACTCCTAAACGACCTCTGCTGCACTCTTTATATAACTCGTCTTCATGCGGCATAGCTTATTAAAGCTCCCCGCTCTGCTTCTCAACAGAACCCATGGCTGGGTGTGTAATTGTGTACAAGGTGATTTTCAATGTCTCACTGATCCATACAGTTTTGTTTTGTTTTGTTTTTTTATCGTTGAGTGGCGTCGTTGCAATTTATGTGCTTGTATCTCGTCATTGTCTGTAACAGCCACAAAAAACATACATTTTTTTAACGTGACATTTTCTTGGTAACATTTACATTAATAAATTATCATAATTAAATGGGGGAGGGGCGGGGGGCGTTCATCTGTATGTGAAGCAGCCTTATGAATATTTATGTTATTTGTGATGAGGTTGTTGGCTGACTTATCGAATTTGGAGCCAAAAGTTGTCAAAAGATTTCTTGAGTTCTAAGTATTCTGTCTGTGTAATTCCTCATCAAAACAACATCGCGAACACACATGAATCAGGAGTTTATCATGTCGCTGTTACAAATTATGTTACAGAGAATTTATTTAATACACAGAATCTCACATGTTTTCGTCTTTTTCCATTTTGTATTTCTTCATCTTAAGATTAGCACTAGTTTATTGTACTCGGGTTTGCGGCCAAGATCGGGAAAATGAGTTTTAAGGGAAGATTAGACCAGTCATTCAAATCTGTTAAACATATATCTGACCCACGTCTGAAAAATAATGAATAATTCTAATCCTGAGTGCCTCCGTGCTGTGAAGTCTTAAGCTCACGTTTAGATGAGCGTTTCAGAATCTGAATGATTTGATTGGCTGGCACGACTCTCATGGGTGAGTGACTGACAGATCCTCTCTAAAATGCTATTTTTACCCATAGTCCAACTAAGACACTGTCTTTCCTGGTCTTCAGGAGTCCAAGCTTCCCACAGTGACAAACAGAGGCAGGTTTCAACTGCATAAAAGCTGGTGATACTCCTGGCCTGGCTGGTGCATGTGTGTATGCATGTGTGCGTGTGTGAGTGTGTGTGTGTGTGTGTGTGTCTGTGTGTGTTTTGCGTGTGTGTGTGTGTGTGTGTATGTGTGCGTGTGTGTGTGTGCGTGTGTGTGTTTTGTGTGTGTGTGTGTGTGTGTATGTGTTTTGTGTGTGTGCATGTGTATGTGTTTTGTGTGTGTGTGTGTGTATGTGTTTTGTGTGTGTGTGTGTGTGTGCGTGTGTGTGCGTGTGTGTATGTGTGTATGTGCATGTGTGCGTGTGTATGTGTTTTTTGTGTGTGTGTGCGTGCGTGTGTATGTGTTTTGTGTGTGTGTGTGTGTGTGTGTGTGTGTGTGTATGTGTGCTGAGTGTGTTTATAGTTGAAAGAAGGCCACAGTAATGCTCTTATCCTGTGTGACTAATGTGTGTGAAGCTGGGAAAGAGACAGGAGGCTCCTCTTCCCTCCCTCAGAGGCACACACCTCTCTGTTTCCAAACAAAGGACCTGGATCGATCAGGAGCTGTGCTTCTCTCTCTCTCTCTCTCACTCCCTCTCTCCCTCTTTCTCTCTCTCTCACACACACACGTACTCCGTCTCTCTCTCTCTCTCTCTCTCTCTCTCTCACACACACACGTACTCCGTCTCTCTCTCTCTCTCTCTCTCTCTCTTTCTCTCTCTCTCTCGCTCTCCTTCATTCCAATAACTGTCTTTTCCATTGAAAAGGATGCCTCTTAGCTGTTTAGCGGTGCTTTGGATGAAAGGCCTATTCATTCCTGTCTCACTCAACGTTGTCCATTTTTTTTCTCTCTGAAATTAACATGGAGGGATAGATGTGCAGTGGCATAACCATAATCAGGATTCATATTACTTACACGATTCAATAACACATAGACGCACTATCACTATAATCTCAGAGAAAGAATTCTCATTTTATGCAAGGTAAAGACCACGTCAGATTTTGAAAACAAAAAAAAACCAAACAAACCCAAAACAAAACAAAAAAACCCCCATGGATTTATCACGTGTCAAGTTTACTTGGGCATTCATTAAAATACTTCTTTCTGAGTTGCATTTATGTACAATAAAGAAAGAAATCATCTTTGGTGCTGAAATCCAAATAAATAAATAGTCTCTATGAATGTGTCCCTTCAGTATGCTATAGATATCCCAGCGCACAATGCATGGTTATGACAATTTACATAACAGTGTAATGTAAAAAAAACACGTTGTGACATTTATGAGTAGATATTATTTGTTAAAATTCCTTGCTCCTCTGTGTATCTCTGCATGGACTGCACTGAAACAATGTGGGAATGGTTAGGAAATGTTCTAAATTATACTGCAGTACAGTATAGCGACCACTCTGTAGAAAAGGTTCTAGATTAGATGATCGTGATATGCTGTAACCTTTCTGTGGAACAGCGGTAAGAGTCAGATAGACACAGTGCACAGTAAACATGCGAAGAAACACAGCTCTAGATTAGACAGATATAGAACGGAATGGCTGTTCTGAGGGAGATGGTTCTAGATTAGATAGATATAGAACAGAGTGAGGGTTCCGTGTGGCAGTGTGACGGATTGACGCAGAACACTGTGACGGTTCTCTGGGGTACCACCTCGGGGACTTGGCGCGTCTCGGTGAGAGGGTTATGTGATGTGACGTGGCTGTCAAACTGTCCGGGCACTTCACACTCGCAGACGCTGAATGTTTGCTGTGACAACACAAAAGAAACAGAATGTTCACCGCAGTTCTAGAATCCCAGAGTCTGTGTGTAAGCATCAGGGCTGGTCAAAAAGGAGCATTTGCAAATCCAAAAGACAAAAGAGGGCAGACAGATGAGTGTGACAATGTAACCATGTAACGATAACTGAATATTCCCTATACTGTGGAGTAGTTCACAAAATGGCCAGAGTGTTTCTAATGACCACAACCCAAAAATGGAGATCAGATATTTTTGTCTTCAGCTGTAACATTTTTTCCTCTTTTCTTTCCCATGCTATCTCGTATGAGTTGTGGTAAGACGGATTTGGTGGGTAATGGACTTTTGATCATCAGCACGGTGTCCTGAGACGTCTATGAAACATTAACTACAGTCATCAGAACAATGACTGGATTAAGCTGTTGGCTTTTAAAAGAACAAGAGAGAAACACCATTGTTCAAATGACTGTCCTCACCCTTTAAAGATGCTTCATGTAGTAATCTCACATTTAGACAGGCTTTAAATATGAGCGGCCCAGGTGCATCACGCACGTTTGTGTGTGTTTGTGCATGTGTGTGTGTGTGTGCATGTGTGTGTGTTTGTGCACGTTTGTGTGTTTGTGCATGTGTGTGTGTTTGTGCATGTGTGTGTGTTTGTGCATGTGTGTGTGTTTGTGCACGTGTGTGTGTTTGTGCATGCGTGTGTGTTTGTGCACGTGTGTGTGTTTGTGCATGCGTGTGTGTTTGTGCACGCGTGTGTGTTTGTGCACGTGTGTGTGTTTGTGCATGTGTGTGTGTTTGTGCACGTGTGTGTGTTTGTGCACGTGTGTGTGTTTGTGCATGCGTGTGTGTTTGTGCATGTGTGTGTGTTTGTGCACGTGTGTGTGTTTGTGCACGTGTGTGTGTTTGTGCACGTGTGTGTGTTTGTGCATGCGTGTGTGTTTGTGCATGTGTGTGTGTTTGTGCACGTTTGTGTGTGTTTGTGCATGTGTGTGTGTTTGTGCATGTGTGTGTGTTTGTGCACGTTTGTGTGTGTTTGTGCATGTGTGTGTGTTTGTGCATGTGTGTGTGTTTGTGCACGTTTGTGTGTGTTTGTGCATGCGTGTGTGTTTGTGCATGTGTGTGTGTTTGTGCACGTTTGTGTGTGTTTGTGCATGTGTGTGTGTGTTTGTGCATGCGTGTGTGTTTGTGCATGTGTGTGTGTTTGTGCATGTGTGTGTGTTTGTGCACGTTTGTGTGTGTTTGTGGTTTTTTTTTTACGTTTGATTGTACAAGCTGCCTGTTGACCTACATGGCTGGAGCAGCGTGTACCCAGTGAAAGAGCATTCATATCCATATCCACATTCAGATGCATATCCAGGGCAGATTAGGCCTAAAGCGCAAACCCAGGCTGAAAGATGGGCAGACAGGAAGTGACACGGCTGCTGGCGTGCTCTTGAGGCATGTGTGTTACACTGACTGTTCCTAATGATTACAGACAGTCAGTGCTTATATAAGACCCTCACAAAGGAGAGAGAGACAGTCCTCAACCTACATATGGAAATCTGTGTGTGTGTGTGTGTGTGTGTGTTTGTGCAAGTGCGTGCATGTGTGTGTCAATGTATGTGTGTAAGCATGTATGCATATATTTGTGTGTTCATGTATTTATGTCTCTGTGTGTGTGTGTGTGTGTATATATATATATATATATAGAGAGAGAGAGAGAGAGAGAGAGGGAAAGAGAGAGAGAGAAAGAGAGAGAGAGAGAGAGAGAGAGGGAAAACTCTCTCTCACCTCTTCTCTCCCTCTCTCTTATTCTTTGTCTGCAGTTACAGGACAACATTAAGCCATTCACCTGTTTTCAATCTTAGATGAGAAGAACTCTCATCAGCACTTTATAGACTTATGCAAGTTATCATCTCCAGGCTGTCTGTCCACCTGACTCAGAGCCTCCAGCTGAAACGGACCAGGGGCCGTGTTTGAGTGCCATAGAAAATCTCTCAATGAAAAACGATACCCAGCATTTAAAGCATAAGCAAAATTGGGGCCTTTGATGATGTTCCATACACAGTGCTCTCGCTCTCTGTCTCTCTCTCTCTCATACACACACACACACACACACACACACACACACACACACAGATTGTGAGGGGTAAGTCATCTCTTAACGGTCACACTAAACCTTTTCACTGGTTGAATGAGATTGTACATAATATTTTTGGGAGCCCGTGCTGACAAAGGCTTCTCTTTGTCAGGGCTAGTCGAGTCCCGAGCCAACTGCTGCATTTTAGACATGGTCGAGTGGTAGTGGAGCTGTGCAGTCACACTGAACATGTGCAAATATCGCAGCAGAAGCCAGAAGTATTGTTCACAACAAACAATATCTACCGGGGACAGAAGATTCTTGGCCGGACAGGATCCGCGGGCAAACAGCATACGCTTGTGAAACAGAACGTACCAGAATACAAAAACCTTAAGAGAACCCAGAACCCTAAAGAACCCGTAAAAAAGATGATTAAGATGTTGACTTTTTTGTTGATATTAAACTATTTTGTCATTTTTGCTCACACTACCGCATACCCAGCAGGGTAACTATAGAGAAACGCGCAACCCATGACGCTAACACCAGGCAACACTCAGTCTTTCACAGCAATAGGGCATAACTCAAGCTTTCATCACCACGCAAGTCCTGTTTGATTTCATTTCTAAAGACAGAACTCACCTGTTTTGTTTTGTTTTTTTTCAGGTCAAACTCAGTCTCTGATTCTGAGACAAAGCTGAAAAACAGCATGACCATGTTCCACAGAGGCCGGGCTTTAAACTCGGAGAGCTAATGCATGCAGAAATCAAGCAAGGTTTGAAGTGGAGGGCTTCTGGAATACACTCAAATGAATATATACTATATCTCGTCAATGTGGAGGACAGATAAAACACATGATAAAATACAGCTGAAAACGCCGCACTCTTTGGTGTATGTTTGGAATTTCAGAGCAAACATTCTATGACCTTGTGCTAGTACAGTATGATTTAGTTCCATAAGATTCCAGTCTCTTTTCTTTGTGTGGACCGTAAAGCTCATTCAACAGAAGACGGAGAGGTTTACACAAGTCGCTATGAGACACGGTGTATCGTATAACCACACCGGAAGACTTTGTAGGCCGCTTATGGTAAAGACCGTGTTCCCGCAGCCTGAAACTGTAAAAATGACTGGCAGATTGTCGGACTTTGGCTCACGTGTGCACAATTCCGCACAGATGGTGGGATTCAAAGAGTGGGTCATGTGGGAAAACAATTAAATCATTGGTTAGGTTTTCAGAGAGACGGGAGTTCGGATTTTACTTTAAGGGCTAATGTTTAGCTTCATTTGGTTAGCTCCAGCTGAGTGAATCCACCGTTCTAGGCTCTACGGCGCTGAGTATCGCGGTGGACATGGTCATCTCACGGTCCAACGATCTTTAAGCATGTGCATTACGTGCCAGCGCATACGACTTTGCGGCGGGAGAGCCCAAATGAACGCGGTCGCAGTTTGGTCGTTTTAATCACGCATTTCTGACCACAGATGTGACCGCCTGATTGGTTCGCGGTACAGTAATCACAAGAACGGAAAATAAAATCAAAGAAACTTTTTATTTCGTTTACAATTTGATCAAAGTGCGGCAAAATGCGCAGCTGATTCAGTCTTTAAGACAGAAATTAGATGCTCCCGAAGGATAATTACACAGAACTGTGACTCGATGACATCCCCTTATGTTACGATTAAGAATTTAATTTATACATTCGGATGGAGCAAAATCTGGAAACATTAAAATAAAATCCTTGATCTGGGATTTATTATAAACGATTATCAGACGATGTTTGACGTTTACAGTTGTCGTTATCAGCACAGAGGTATTGATTATCAGACGGTCATGTGATTATCAGTATGAGAATCGGCTTGCAGTACGGAGGGGTGTATCGGTAGTTCCCCTGAATAGAACGAGACTGAGGGCTTTGTTAACGATGCAGGAAGAAACGAAACGTGGGAATACAGAGAAGATAAAAGTAGGCTCAGGGGAAGAGAGATTGAGAAAAAAACAGAACTATGAACTGAACCAGACCGAATTACAATATACACAAGTAAACTTTTAATTGGCTCATTAAGTATGCAAAGACCCCAAAACAACAACAAGCTCCCAGAGCGCCCCCCCCCCGCCTTTCTTCCTTTCTCTCTTTCTTTTTTTTTTTTCTGTTTTTACCCTTGTCCCTCATGCCCCGTTTCTTTCTCTTTCTGTTCGTTTGCTGAATGAAAAGTTTATGCATTTGTGGCATAATTTTGGCTTCTCTGTGTCTTTCCCTCTTTGTGATCTGCGTACCACAGACTAACAGAACTCCTCCTCCACTGGCCTCAATTCCGCTTGATTTGGGGGATTGTTTTCAGCCGTGTGGGTAAATATTTCATGATAAACTATTTTTTTATTCTTGTTACTGCATTTATATTCTTGTTTTAAGTGTGTGGAGACCATTAGAGAGGTATGGTTTGGCAGATCTTTTCAGACAACCATGAATCTCCACAGACAACGAAGATCATCACATCTCTCAGCTGAAGTCAGGTTAGTGACCCTATTTCAGTAAGGTTTTTTTAAAAAATAAACATATATATATATATATATATGTATATATATATATGTATGTATAAACTAAACAATGCTTGTGGAGGCTGTATATAAGCTTTGTATAACACAATGGCTTGCCAAGGTAGCACAAGTGGACACTGGTTTGAATCTCTTGTGTTTTATAGACAACAGATAGGTAACCACGGATACAGGGCAAGTTCTGTCTTACCTCAGTTCTTCTTGGTTCCTAATAGACTCATCTTCAGTGTTGACGCTTATTTAATAAACTTTTATATTTTATTCAATCATTTGTGAATTTGTTTTCTTTTATGGATCAAATGACTACTAAAAATCTTAATTCTGTTGATCCAAAACGTCTGTGATGCGCTTACGTTCGTAGACAGGTTTAGCTAGGGCTGAAACAGCTTTGTATGTGACAAACACCTTCTGCCCAAATCTTCTCTGATGGTTTTAGTGCAGAAACAGGGGAAATCTCACAGCCTGGGCGCCTAAAGAAAGATTAAAACATACAGCTCTTTGAGGCTAAGCAGAAATGAGAAGGAAATGAATTCTTTTCAGGCTCACTCTCCGAGAGTCGCCAAAAAATAAATAAATAAAAAAATAAAATAATAATAATAGTAAGGCACAAAAATAGACTTCAGAGAAGCCATAAATGGTACATATTAATTTAAAACAAACAAACAAACAAACAAACAAACAAACAAAACTGGTGCGATACTGTTCTCTCTCTCGGTGGCAGATAAAGGGGTCTTTGGTTCATCGAATAGTTCAGCAGCGAGAGTAAAAAGAAGAAGAAGAAGAAAAAACCAAAACACACACACACACCCTTTGCCACTCAGTATGGCTTTTCCTCGGCTGCCAGCCCCTTGAGCTCGGCTAAAAGGTGTTAAAAAAGAAACAGAGTATATGGGTTTTAGAGTGAACACCCCACTGCTTTTAGAACAGACTAACACAGGGGGGGTCTGTATCCCCCTGATTGAAGAGTAGAGTTCCACAGTGCGTTTTGACCCCGTCCCTGTTTAATCCAGCCTGGATGCCTCCACCATGTGCTAAAAATCCCCAGTGCTGACCTCTTCCTTTTCATGGATCATGTCTGTGCTGCACTTTCTTCTCTTCTCTTTTCTCTCTTTCTTTCTTTCTTTCTTTCTTTGTCTCTCCCTCTCTCTTTTCTTTCATCTTCTTTTTTCCCTCCCCTTGTCATGATCCAGACGCCAACCCTGGAAATTTCAGCCTAATGCCCCACCAAGAAGAAATATACTGTCTCTATATTTTTCCGCACTGACTGGACCCGACCATAATTGCAGAGACCGGTCGCTCTTTTATTTCTGTAAACGTAAACACGCCACGGCAAAGACTTTACATGCGATCTTTACAAAGTTCTCTCAGCGGCCCAGACGGGCATAAGGTCAGCATGCGGAGATATGAGACCACAGTAAAAGATCACACACTTTCTTGTGTCTTGTGTCTCTCACTGTAATACCAGAGAGGGTATCTCATTGCTCACAAATCTGAGCGTTAAATGGGAAACACGAACGCTGCGAGGGAATATGGATGAGTCAACCAAGCGTAAACAGAACGCGGACAGGTTTACCTGCTCTCGGTCAAAAAAGAAAACCAAGTGAATTATCAAGTGGAAGAAAAAATGAAAGAATGAACGGATTCTGTGTGGCCTCCTCCGTCATGAGAGATGAGATCAGCCAGTGGAATAGGACAGAACGGAATGATGTTTTGTTCAGACTCATAAAGTGTGCGTGAGTGTGTCTGTAGTGTAAGTGTGTGTGTGTGCGTGTGTGTGTGTATCTGTAGTGTAAGTGTAAGTGCGTGTGTGTGTGTGTGTGTGTGTGTGAGTGTGTGTGTGTATGTGTATGTGTATGTGTATGTGTATGTGTATGTGTATGTGTGTGTGTGCGTGTGCGTATCTGTAGTGTAAGTGTAAGTGTGTGTGTGTGTGTGTGTGTGTGTGTGTGTGTATGTGTGTGAGTGTGTGTGCGTGTGTGCGTGTGTGTGTATCTGTAGTGTAAGTATAAGTGTGTGAGTGTGTTGGCTGACGTCAGACGTTGCCCTCTGTAAAGACAAGCACAGGACTCACAAAGCCCCCAGCACAAAGACAGCAAGTCAGAGCAGTGTGTGACATTATGTGGAATGGAACCGGTTTGTGTGTGTGTGTGTGAGTGATCACATGTGCATGTGTATGTGTGCGTGTCCATGTGCATATGAATATCTGCATGTACCTGTGGTGTGTGTAAGAGTGTGTTTCTCTATGTGTGTGTGTGTGTGTGTATGTGTGCATGTGCGTGCATGTGTGTGTGTATCCTTGGTCCTCTGTTCAACTCTGTTAACAGGGTCATTGGGGGTTTGCCAAGCCTGAGTGACACAGAGGCTGAAAACACTGCACAGTGTTGAGCCCCACTGAAAACCTCTTTGTGTGAGATATGTATGCACTTTGTGTGTGTGTGTGTGTGTGTACGTGTGTGTGTGTGTGTGTGTGCAGAGGGTAGAGGTTAGCTTTATTTAACATAAGAATAGCCCACAGTGCGTACTGAGCGTCATGTGAATGCGTAAAAACTCCACATAAACGTAATAACAGGTCAAGTGCTAAACACATCTGAAAGACCCCTCTCATTTCATTCCTTACATTCATTTTCTAATTACAACCACTTTCATGAAAGACTTTACTTCATATTATCCAGTAACGGTGTTCAAAGTTGTTTATGTTTTTTAGTGTAGCAACAAGAACCCAAATTTCAATATGTCTGTATGAACTCACATTTATCGATTTATTTGATTAAAAAATGGACCTACTAGCATATTTTTGTTAACCAGCGACTAAAAACATTTATGAAAAAAGCAGGTTATGTGAGTAATACCTGAACTGAATACCCAGTCTTTTCTGGACAAGTATCAAAAAAGACACTGGTTGGTTAATCCCGAAATAATTTAATGAAAAGAATTTACCGATTAAAAATCAGTTTGGTTATCTTTTGTTGTTTACGCATTGGCACTCAATGGAAGAGTAAATCAGGTAAGCACTGCCATCTAGTGGTGACACTTCCGAAGTTGTATGCATCGTATGACTGGAATTTTACTAATTGCATGCGAAGTTCGAGGAGGGACTGGATCACACATGTTTATGCTAGTCATTTGAATTTGCATGGATGCATAGATTCATACAGTCCTTTATCGACATATTACATGATTTTCCTGTCTAAACTGGGATGAGCAACTCATAAAGATTGACCACATTAGATTAGCGAAGAAGTTATAGAATAACGTTTGAATATGGACGAAATGTGACAAATAAATATGATCTGTCCACACTTATGCAATGGATTTTCTATGTTTTTCTCTGTGATTTCATATGACCACACAAGTGTGACTGTCCTCCACTTTCTTCACTTACGGTGTAGTTGTAGTATGACCACTAGAGGGAGACGGTGTTCTATCTTCTGATATCTGAAGCTCAAAGCATGCATATCCATCGGACTTCAGCCTTTTAGAAAACGGCAGAGTCATGAAGATTCAGAGACAGAAACGCACACAAAAAGTTTTCCTGCAAAAGCTGAACGCCACTGCCCCTCCCACATAGTTTGGTGTTTCTTAGGCATCATCTATCTATCTATCTATCTATCTATCTATCTATCTATCTATCTATCTATCTATCTATCTATCTATCTATCTATCTGTCTGTCTGTCTGTCTGTCTGTCTCTGTCCATCTGTCTGTTTGTCTGTCTCTGTCTGTGTGAGTGTATGTTCTGTTTTTGTATCTGTGTATAAGAGCCAGACATATCTGGAGCTAAATTATTATACTCTGTTAATTATAGCAGCTAACTGTAGCAGCAATTTTATGGTACTCTGGATAGTGGCATCTACAAAATGATTTATTCATATTTCATGTATTATCAATCATTTACTATAAACATTTAGAAAGGAACACAATATTTATAAAGATGGAGTATCCATGGTGGATTCTGACAGTTACGACAGGAACAGTATGTCTACTATGTACTGTACTCTGACACTTGGGGGAAGGTCTTTCTCTCTCTCTCTCTCTCTCTCTCTCTATCTGTGTGTGCTTCCAAAAGAACAGTAAATGACTTCCATTTGTGCTGCAAAGCTGTGCCCCCCCCCCCCCTCTCTCTCTCTCTCTCTCTCTTTCTCTTTCTCTCTCTCTCTCGCTCTCTCTCCCTCTGTCTGTCTCTCTCCCTCTCTCTCTCTCTGTGTCAGATGAAAAGGCAGAGTGGTGGCAGAAGCAGAGAAGGGTAATTACTCTGCTTTTCATTTGAGCTAATAGCCAGCCAGCAGTGATAGAGTGGGACACACCCCTTCCTGTCTGACAGAGCTGAATCCTGTCGTCTGCAAACCCCACCCCCCCACCCCCCCCCACCCCCCCTCGGCCCCTCCGCTGCCGCCCCCTACGTTCAGTCACTGGACCCAAAGCCACCCCAACAACAGAGAACAGCATTTTACCAGCACAGCTAAGGGAACAGTTAGAGTTAAGTCCTGGGTTAAGCTTAGAGGTTAACACTGTGTTTAAGGGAAGTTTTAAAGTCCCTGTTATTGTCTCGGAGACGTTTCTTGAGCCATTTTTGGTCAAGTCAGTAATGACTATGTTTAAGAGAGCATGTTTGTCCAGAATTAGCACCAGTGAAGGCATTTTTAAGCAGCAGTCGAGGTTCAGACAGTGCAGAACACACACGCTCAGGCCCCTTGTACCTGATCTTAAGACTGTTCTGTTGTACAAAAGGTCTGGGCCCATGTCGATTGAACATCTCAGAGTCAGAGTGCTGATCTAGGATCAGATGCCTTTGGTCCACATAATGGTATATATTTGAGGTTTACAAAAAACATGAACTGATCCTAGATCAGCCCTCTGTCTTACTTTAAGAACTGATACATACAAGTGCTGACGAGCTCGTCCTGCCAAAGAAGAAGAAACAGTCAGTTAACAGACGAGGTCAAGTTGGGGAGACATGTTGTTTGGTTGTGTTCAGTGTTGTTTTCACAGATCTGAAGTATCTGAATGTTGTGAGGGGAGACCCTAGGAATCACCAAACAGATTTGACCGCACAGTTGTACAGAAAGAGAAACCATGACTATGTTTACATGTTTTTTTCTCGGGTTCCCCATCACTGTATTTGGAATAAAAAAAAGTGCATGAAAAATGGGAGCAGTTGCCTTCTAACATAATTTTTTTTACAATCTCCAAACAACCAATCTGTCAAGCCGTTTTGAATATATAACTGTAAAACTAGAAATATGGTTTCGGATTCGAAACTTGGATATAATCAGAGGAAACACATGGGTAAATCTTCTTTACTGTAAACACGTGGAAACAGACGCTACTGGGCAATACATACCCATGAAATTACTTAATTTAACCACAAGATTAAGCATTCTTCGAACTGAGGAAAACATATTCGACCACTCCACCAATTTTCCCTTCAAAATAATCAAGGACACGCCGCCACAGCTGTCATGACACGTAAAGGGATGATGAGTTAAACATTTTTCTTACTGCATAGGGAAAGACGTAAGGAATGCAGCGGAAACGCATGCCTCGTGAATTTCTCACTGGAGTTCAGAGAAGCCAACAGTGACTGGCTGCGTCTAGGCGTATCGCGCAGGCGCCCTGCGACCGCCCGCTTTTCCAGGCCAGTGCGGCAGGCAGACCGCAGGGAGAGCCTGTGATTGAGGGAGGAGGACAGTTAGAAAGTTAAAAAAGAGGAAAATCCACCAAGATGACGGACGACTACAGTCTCGCCGAAAGAGCCGCACTGAAATGGAGTCTGACGTTTCATTTAACGACAGACTAGGCAGTCTGTCTTTCCTACTGAGTATTCTTATGTGCCGTGCAACCTGAGGATAATGTCTGAGAATGGATGAAAGAGTACTGCGGTTCTCTGGATTTTGGACACTGGATTGAGTGAAGCACATATACGGAAATGCCGTTAAAATCCGTTTTAGTTTTTACACATGAGCACGAAAACGTTACACAGTGTTCCAGACTGAAGGAGTAAATTCTGTCTGAATGCAGAGCGCGCGGAGTGTACCGTTAATTCGTAATAATTAAGAAAAGATTCAGTGCCGTTAGTTCCTTCGTAAGAATGTCTTCCGCCGGTATAATTTGAGCGTGTGTTAGACCAGACGAGTGGTTTATAGCCGATACTCATTATGATGGCAGGAATGGGGGATGCGGCGGAAACCAAGGAGACCAAAAGGACATTCATCGTCCCGACCATCAAATCTTTTGATCACTACGACTTTTCAAGGGCTAAAATATCATGTAGTTTGACGTGGCTGGTCGCCAAAGCCTTTGGCTCAGGTGGGTATACGTTTTTGTGTTATAATAAAAGACCAAAATATGTTGAAAACGCAAAACAAACAGGCCCTGTCAAAGAAATGATGATTTGTTTAGCAACAAACGCGTGGCCAATACATTTGATCGGCTTTTGCCGATCATGTCCCGTGTTTTTGGAGACTGTTACATCATCTAAGATGAGAAGTCAGCTGTTTACCAGTGTGACAATAAGTACCGTTTTCTCTTGGTCTCCAGGGTGTCTTTAATATCCTTGTCTCTGTATGTGTGTGTGTGTAATCCGATACCATTTTAACGTCACCCGTTAAAGTTAAACAGCATCAAAATGACACGACTCTAGGGTTTGGAGTTTGAGAGGAATAATTGGAAGATGACACTAACTGTTGCGCGTCGTCTTACTACAAAGCGACTCAATCTGATTGTGAAAACAGGTCCCACGGAGGTTAATTTCCGCTCTGAAATTGGCAAAACCAAAACACTATAGGCTATCTGTCGTGTTTATGACAACACAACAACAGTAACAACAACAACAGCATAATCAATGTATAACGACGATAAACGTCAGTCGCCTTCACCTTCTAATTAGTAATGTGTAGGTGGGTGTGTAAGCCTGAAAGTGTGTGTACTACTTGTTAAAGGTATGATGACAGTCGTAATATGTTCTGAAGTTACAGCTTACCTTATTGTCAGTTTACCTGAAACATTAGTGACAGCGGGGGGCGGGGTAACTGAGTGACGAAAAGGGGCTTCGGTCTGGACACAGTCTAACCAGCACATTCATGTTTCATGGATAATTATTCTCTCTATCGCTTTGACAACTGAAAGACTTTGTATACGGGTTTGGCGCAGTGTTTTGCTTCACACGTGGTAAAGCACACAGAAAAATATAATGGCGTATACAATAACGTGGCCTTCTGTTCTTAAATTAAAGATCATTCTGTTGTAATTACGGACTATATCACACATGGTCCTACACGAGACATGCTGTCACGTTTTCTATCTCTGACCTGTACTACTGCGGAACAAGTGTATTGCTACCGTAGTAATTGCGCATCGCTAATTGAAACCGATATTAGTTCCATCCATAGCTGATAAGGTTAGCCTTATGGCCCGAAGGCCATGAAAAAAAGCAGCATTGCAGTGTGTAGTTACAGTACAAGTTATGGCACGATGATTCCGTGCAGCATTGTAATGTAAAGTCTGTGTTTAGAATTGTCTTCAAACTGGCTCAAATAGCCACTTGGCGTTCACGCCAGTCTGAAAATGCCATATGCTAATTGATTGGATATCGATCAGTCATTCGGTCACTAATGAACGAGTTCAGCTCCTCTCTGACTCTTGTATACACACATAATAATAGAAAAGAATTTTCCAGAATCGCAGTGTGTTCTGAAGGCAGCCAAGCTGATGTGGCCTCTTGTGGTGAAGCTGCCCTGCCCACTTGAAGCTCTGTGGAGAGTGTGTTATTTAAAAGGGTGGGAGTTCTCTGGACTGCAGTGTGTATGTCTCTGTGTGTCTGTGTGTGTCTAAGTGTGTGTGTGCTTGTGAACATACTACAGAAGGCTGCCTGTTTTTTCAATTTGGTTCGTGGCTACTTTGAATCCTAGAGTCTTATCGTAACAACGGATGTCTGAAAACCTCAGCAGTATTGTCAGTGAGTGTCAGGCTGGTTTCCAAACGGAGCGTCTCAGCTTCCCACAGAGAGACAGGGAATACAGTGGAGCTGTACACTACACAGGACAGTTTATAATACACCATTAAGGGACTTGAGCCTTGGACACAGCCTCAGTGTACAGCGGGAGTCTAGGCCCAAAAACGACATGTTGACTGATCTCTGTCAAAGCCACTGGCCATTTACGAGGTTTCGAAAGCGTTCACGCATTAAAATGAAGAACAACGGATGTAAACTTCTCTGATGGGTGTGCAGACTGCTGTGCTGGTCGTTTGGGTTGATCCTGATGACCGTGGTGGGGAAACATGATTGGTTTGGGCGAAAGTCATCTTGGGCGAAAGTTGTCCCTTGTCATCATCTGAAAGGTCTTTGGCTGATCATTAGATCTCAGTGTTAGTGATTCTGAACTCCATCGGTTCGTTTGGTGATGCGTCTCTGTGTGATTGGCATGTATGTCAACATAAGCCCTCGCACCTTAAGACCAGTCAGGTTGTACAAGATGCCTCTCAGCTGGTGGATTCGTTGAGCGAAGTACACTAGCACTGTGTTCAGAGCTTGGTGAAGCAGTTTGCTCTCAGCGAGTGAAGAAATGTTCAGTGATCTGGCCTATACAGCATCTTGACCTGGTTTTGTGTTCTCGGTGTTTCCAAAAATGCTTGTCAGGTTTCCCCCAGAGGAAAAACTCAAACTGCTAACCAACGCCGGAGACAAACATGGGAAAAGTTCTTTGGTCGTTCTAGCTGTCATGGTGTTCTTGCGTCTCAGAACTGACCTGAGAGAGATCTTTGATGTTGGAAAAAAAACTGTTTTTGAATGTAGCTGAACTATCCTCTTTGCCGGAACAGAGTATATTTTCTCTTTTCTCTGTCGAACATCTGTGGCATCGTATGAATGCCTGGACTGACCACATTAGCTTGAGTTATTTTGCGTTAGCCTCAGGCCACGTTTGCGAGGCAGCGGCCCGGGCAGTGGTTAGCATGTGACTCTGTTCACTTAAGACTTCAGTCGTCTCAGAACAACAGCCACACATGATCTGACTTAGTCAGGGTGAAGGTGCAATACACATTAGACATTCGCAAAGTTTCAAATGACATCACAGCTTCTGCTAACAACACGACAAAGAGAAATGCACGATATCCTGTCATGATGTATGCAGTTATTAAGGCCTGAATATGCAAGACAGAAAAAAAGACTCTTAAATGGAGAGAGAGTAAAATATCAAAAAGTCATCATTTAAATAGAGAGCTGCTGCTTTTTAAAGACACAGCGACGAATACTGTGCAAGGTGACCACAGAGAAATCTGTAAAAGTACCATCTGAGAAAGATTACTGAGAAGCACATTAAACGACACATAACTCAGTGCAAGGTTTTGTTTTTTTTTAGACCCGTTTCATAAGAGAGAGTGTAGCTGAAGTGCAGAGTTATTGAAAATGCCAGGCTCAGGGCCTCAGGTCTGCGTCGTCACGCTCTTCCTTTCTGTGTTTGGCTTTCCTATGAAAGCTGCTTCCTGTCTTTTTCCCCTCTCTGTTCTGACACAAAGGGAAAACATTTGTCTTGAAAAAGCAACTTGTGCTGAGCTGTCACTGAACGGAGCTGTTTGCTCAGGGAAAGGAGCCTGTTGAGCTGAATTTATCTGTGTTTGTTAAAACAAAAACATCGTCGATTATTTTTGATGAGTCGTTAGGATAGGAGCTTTTTTTTTTTCTTAAAAGAAGTGATGCTCTGTCTGTTGTGTACATGGATTTATAGATTCAAAACAAAAAAACAAAACAAAACAAAAAAAACAAATCTTGATAGTTTCGTTTTTATATGCACGGTTAACGAAGATGTTTTCATGGATTTTTGAGATGTGGATCAGTATAAAAAATCTGTTTAGTCACTTCTGTCAGGTTAATGTTTGAATTTTACATCTTCAGACAGGCTTTTATGGCCAGTTGCTTTGATGGTCTTGATTTAATGGTCTGGTAGGAGATGTTTTTACATGACTGTTGAAGTCACTGAATCATTACCCATCTCACACACACACACACACACATACACTCACACACACACACTTACACACACGCACACGCACACACACACACACACGCACTTACACACTCACACACACACACACACACACATACACACACTCACACACACACACACTCACACACACACACACGCACACAAACACACACACACAAACACACACACATACACACATACACTCTCACACACACACGCACACACACACACACACACACCTACGCACGCACATGCACATACACATACATACACACACACACACACGTGCACACACTCACACACACGCACACACACACACACACACTCTCACACACACACGCACACACACACACATACATACTCACACACATACACACTCACACATACACACACACACACACACACGCACACATACACACTCACACACGTACACACACAGTAAAGGACTGGGCTGTGATACTGACTGTCTGCCATCCAGTAAAGCCAGTGTATTACTGGCACTAGTACTCAGAAAAGGGAGCTGTTGTGTGGGTCTGAATGACTGACATGCGACGCACCACACACTACGTCCTCACGGTGCTAGCTGTTGTCAGGACACACACGTCAGTGGTGTCTCAGACCCAGCAGGATTCTGTGCCTTTAAGACACGCGCTTCCCGACGCTGGAGGACTTGAAGACGTTCCCGACGGGAGAGGAAATGACCCCCGGAAGACCTGGAATTCACCTCCCCATCCCGCCCCGCCCCCTCCCCCTTCCCCCCTCCCCCCTCCCCCCACGTCTGTGAGTCATGGAAAAGCAATGGAGAAAACTTCAGGGCTTTTTCTTTGGCCTTGGTGCATTTACTTGACTGACTCTGTCCCGCTTTAGAAATGGAAGATTTGACTTTTTAATTTCTGTTGGACCATTAAGACCAATGAAGTCAATGCTGGATTCGTGGCAGATTCTTTTTTTCAAAGCCTTCTGTTTGCTTCTCTTGGCTGTGTTGTAGTTGCTTTGGTTTTTGACTGATTTATTTATTTATTCATTTATTTTGCTGTGTGGTTTATGTCAGCTGAAGTGCATCCAGCTATTTTGAAACGATTCAGTAAATTAGATTTACAGAGTGCTGTAATTGGATTGAGGGGAAAACTACGCGTTTCACTCACGCTAATCCAGAACATTCCACTGACTCCCAGCTCAGAAAGGTCACCTTTAAAGTCTGATCCGAGATCAGCTTCTGTTACCATCCCCCTGTGCAGAACAGAGAGTTCAACTGATCTTAGGTCTGTTTTTCTCTTGCGTTACCGTAAAACAGCTCAGAAACCTGGACGAAAACTGCCTTTGTGAGTGTTTTGAAAAGAACAGAGGTTAAAGTTCGTCTGTCTCGTACTCTGCTCTGAGAAAAGACACTGTCATCAGTTCAGTAACAGTGACTACGCTGAAAGTTTAGTAAAGCTATACCAGTCAGGAGTTTTCAGATGGATATTTAAGACCAGGGAGTGAATAGTCAGAGACACACTCTAGGGGGTTGTGCTAGTATGAATTATCCTCTGTCCTCCACAGTGCCGTTGACTGTTCCATTGACTGTTCCATTGACTGTTACATGGACTGTTCCATTGACTGTTCCATTGACTGTTACATTGACTGTTACACTTAACAGACAGTAATGGATCAGCTTAATTGTTTGGCTTCTCATTAAGTCTGGTAAACATTGATTCACAGCCGTCTGTACGATCGACTGGAAAACCAGCATACCCATTACGCTGCCTGCACTGGAGTAATCCAGCGACGGTCTACAGGCTGCTGGCCGACGTGTGGAGTGATAAAGAAACAAACGATAATGATCTGATTTAAAGTCTATTACATTTATTGTTTGTCTGGATTTTGACACCATGAAGCGCATTAACGCAAATATTACATATGTGTATAATTTTAGTAATGTTAGGAAGACTATAAATACCCCCCAAAAAACTCAGCTTAAAACATATAAATAATATAATATGAAGAATGTAACCCCCCCCCCCCCTCCCAAAACTCATCTTTATCCTACATCTTTCTGCAGTGTTTTGTTTTCATTTCTGATGACTGTTCTGGCCTCTTAGTGTGTGTGTGTGTGTGTGTGTGTGTGTTCTCAGTGGCAGGTATTCGATTATCTCCTGCTCTGTCTGTCTCTTTCTCTCTCTCTCTCTCTCTCTCTCTGTCTCGCTCTCTCTCTCTCTCTCTCTCTCTCTCTCTCTCTCTCTCTCTCTGTCTGTCTCTCTCTCTCTCTCTCTTTATTTATGTATTTGTTTGTTTGTTTATTTGTGTTCTCCCTCTCTGTGTGTACAGACAGCGTTCCGGAGGAGCTGGAGGAGCCGTTCTATAGAGACCAGTACGACCAGGAGCATCTGAAACCTCCCGTGGCCTCGCTGCTCCTCTCGGCCGAACTGTACTGCCGCGCTGGGAGTCTCATCCTGCGGAGCGACGCCGTTAAACCGTTACTGGGACACAACGCCGTCATCCAGGCCCTCGCACAGAAGGGCCTGTATGTGACCGACCAGGAGAGACTGGTCACAGAGAGAGACCTGTGTAAGACGCCCATACAGATGGTGAGTGGGCTTAAGTTTAGTCAACACATGTTTGTGTGTGTGTGTGTGTGTGTGTGTGAGAGAGAGAGAGTGACAGAGAAGGAGAGAGAGACAGAGAGAGAGAATGGAACACACATCTTCACGCATGGTGAGTGGAGTGGATTTTACTGTGTGTTTTGGTGATCACAGAGAGATTCTCATGGCGCTCTCGTGACTGCTTTGTTCAGGCTTGTTCTGATTCTGGTAGACCATGGTAACATGGGTGTGCCCTCTTGGGATGTGTGAGTTGGCCAGACTCCCCTGTCAGGTGTTGAAGTCTTTGTGGTTGTTGGGTTAAGCAGATAAGAGTTATCACTAAGGAGTATCAAGTCACCTGATGGTACTTCACGGCTCATAGTGGTGAAAAGTGAGAGACTCACCTTCACATGTACTGGAAAAAGAGACTATGCACACCTCTCTCTTACCTTAACACACCACAAACACTCTCTCTTACCTTAACACACCACAAACACTCTCTCTTACCCTAACACACCATAAACACTCTTTCTTACCTTAACACACCACAAACTTTCTCTCTTACCCTAACACACCATAAACAGTCTCTCTTCCCTTAACACACCACAAACTTTCTCTCTTACCTTAACACACCATAAACACTCTCTCTTACCTTAACCCACCATAAACACTCTCTCTTACCCTAACACACCATAAGCACCCTCTCTTACCCTAACACACCACAAACACTCTCTCTTACCCTAACACACCATAAACAGTCTCTCTTCCCTTAACACACCAAAAACTTTCTCTCTTACCTTAACACACCACAAACACTCTCTCTTACCCTAACACACCATAAACACTCTTTCTTACCTTAACACACCACAAACTTTCTCTCTTACCCTAACACACCATAAACATTCTCTCTTACCTTAACACACCACAAATTTTCTCTCTTACCTTAGCACACCACAAACACTCTCCCTTACCTTAACACACCACAAACACTCGCTCTTACCTTACCAGACCACAAACACTCTCTCTTACCTTACCACACTATAAACATTCTCTCTTACCTTAACACACCATAAACATTCTCTCTTACCTTAACACACCACAAATTTTCTCTCTTACCTTAACACACCACAAACACTCTCCCTTACCTTAACACACCACAAACACTCTCTCTTACCTTAACACACCATAAACACTCTCTCTTACCCTAACACACCATGAACACTCTTTCTTACCTTAACACACCACAAACACTCTCTCTTACCTTAACACACCATAAACACTCTCTCTTACCCTAACACACTACAAACACTCTCTCTTACCTTAACACACCATAAACACTCTCTCTTACCCTAACACACCATGAACACTCTTTCTTACCTTAACACACCACAAACACTCTCTCTTACCCTAACACACCATAAACACTCTCTCTTACCTTAACACACCACAAACACTCCCTCTTACCCTAACACACCATAAACACTCTCTCTTACTCTAACACACCACAAACACTCTCTCTTACCTTAACACACCATAAACACTCTCTCTTACCTTAACACACCACAAACACTCTCTCTTACCTTAACACACCACAAACACTCTCTCTTACCTTAACACACCACACACACACACCTCTCTTCCCTTACCACACCACACACACTCCTCTCTTCCCTTACCACACCAGAAACATTCCCTCTTACCTTAACACACCACAAACACTCTCTCTTACCTTAACACACCACAAATTTTCTCTCTTACCTTAACACACCACAAACACTCTCCCTTACCTTAACACACCATAAACATTCTCTCTTACCTTAACACACCGTAAACTCTCTCTTACCTTGACACACCATAAACACTCTCTCTTACCCTAACACACCACAAACACTCTCTCTTACCTTAACACACCACAAACATTCTCTCTTACCTTAACACACCACAAACACTCTCTCTTACCTTAACACACCACAAACACTCTCTCTTACCTTAACACTCCATAAACTCTCTCTCTTACCTTAACACACCATAAACACTCTCTCTTACCTTAACACTCCATAAACTCTCTCTCTTACCTTAACACACCATAAACACTCACTCTTACCTTAACACACCACACACACCTTTCTCTTACCTTCAGTACACCAGGGGTTTCCAACCTGTGGGGCCTGAGAGCCCCTATCAAGGGGGGCACAAGATTAGGAGATTTTTAGGCGCAAAAGGAGTTTAAACCTAGACAAAGTGGGGGGGGGCATGTCGAAAAAGGTTGAAAACCCCTGTCCTAACACACCACATACACCTCTCTTTTACCTTAACTGAGGCAACAGGTGTGTGTGTGTGTGTGTGTGTGTGTGTGTAGAGGGGGGGCTGGCAGTGACAGGTATGTGACAGGTGTGTGTGGGGGGGGCGGTAGTGACAGGTGTGTGTGTGTGTGTGTGGAGGGGGCTGTCAGTGACAGGTATGTGACAGGTGTGTGTGTGTGGGGGGGCGGTAGTGACAGGTATGTGACAGGTGTGTGTGTGTGTGTGTGGAGGAGGCTGTATGTGACAGGTGTGTGTGTGTGTGTGTGTGTGTGTGGAGGGAGCTGGCAGTGACAGGTATGTGACAGGTGTGTGTGTGTGTGTGGGGGGGGGCGGTAGTGACAGGTATGTGACAGGTGTGTGTGTGTGTGTGTGTGTGTGTGTGGAGGCTGTATGTGACAGGTGTGTGTGTGTGTGTGGGGGGGGGGCGGTAGTG